>NW_023503257.1:0-57087 GCF_009873245.2 Balaenoptera musculus
CAACAAGTGACACGTTTTTGCGGGTCCATTCCAAACCGTCTTGTGCTCACTGAGGGAAGCTCTTCCTTGTGTACAGTAAAGCCGATCCCATCTTCTAGTTTTGTCTCATGTTCTCATTCGACCAAAGTCATTTCAGTGATTTTGGACAAACCTGACTGTCCCGCGGCTCTGAAAGAAAAGCCGGCCCTCTGATGCTACTTGGATAGTTTAAGTCCAGACACAAAGAGATGGTGGCACATCAAAGTTATTGCCTCAACCTCTGAGAAACTCATCTGTGTACTAAATGGGAAACCTGTCTTTCCTCACTGTGGGAAAAGCTCTCACTCTTGTGTGTCCCAGAATTGCAGGGCATCACCCAGTGTGCCATGCAACCTTAGAAAGCCTAGTTGAGCAGGTGGCTCCAACCTCTCACCAGCTACCCCATGCCCTGGGTCCCAAGTGCCTTCCCAGCAAAAACACCCTGCATCGAAAGTTACTCATGTGATTGGTAAGAAATGCAGGAGAGTTCTGCAGTGGGAAGCAAGGCTTTTGTGCCCTGGTGAGGTCCTCCCTGCTACTGGAGTTCCCAATACGGAGATTATGGGGGCAGGATGGCAGTCGCTTGAAAGGGCAGTAGTGTGAGACGCACTAGTCATCATGTTGCAACTCCCTGTTCCCTATAGTGAAGGAACCACAGGACCTAGTTCATTCGTTTTTTCACTACAAAACAGCATGCCACCTTCTCACCTTGGGACTCGTGTTGGACTCAACTCTCTGAAAGATTTTGCTTTCTGTCGCATGGAGCCCCCTCTATGTGGCAGAACCTCACATGAGAATTCCACATGTGAGATTGGCAAGTGTGTGGCATAAAGCACTCCAATCCTTCCCACGCCACCCATCACTGCCCTTCAAGAAAACAACATTGCCACTGCAAGGAAATTGCTCTCAAAAGCCATGCCAGTTACTAGGTTAAACGAATTGGTTCACAGGCGTTAAGCAGGACTTAGCTTCCAGTCCATGGTACATTCCTGCTTTGAGGAATGGCTCAAAACAGTGTGTAGACACATGAGCAGTACATTCATTCTATGAAAGATAACCCCACATGCTTATGACACTTGGGTCACAGCCGTGCCTGGAAAGTATCCTGGGAATAGAAGATCTCCCATCATCCACTGTGAGAAACACACCCATTTCATGATACATATTTCTATCCACCCCGTCCAAGAGACTTTCACTCCTGTGGGAATTGGAAAATGGAGTTTTGCACAGCTTTCTGTGGAACACTAGGAAAGGTAGGGCGGCAAGGACCTGCAAACGTTTCACTAAGCTGCCCCGATTCCTGCCTACTCTTTCCACACCCTGAAACAACCATTGGTGTCAACCTTCATTCATTGTGTCTCGATGAAACACATCTCTTATTCTCTTCGGGGAGCCATCCTCTTCATAGTGTGTGAACGACCACATTCCTATCCTCCCTTAGAGTACAGAGCTTAGCACAGCTTGACACAACCTCGGAAGTAGCATCATGTCAAATGACTTCCATGCCACTTTATTCCAGGCTGAGCACTTCACAAACCTCTTCATCTTAGGGAGAGAACACAGGGCTCAGGCCCTTCCTTTTCTTCTAAGGAACAGGGCCCGTAATCCTAGGTACAACTTGCTTTTGGCCGTGCAAAAGGCTTTACCCTCTCCAGTGCTAAGACCACATTTTCGCTAGCTCAACACCCTATGGGCATTATGAAGATTTACATGGCCCCATTATTGCATCACCTGCTCCAGATTTCACATGCAAAATGCAATGTCCCTTCCCACCAGAGGGAGGCCTGCAGGACCCGTTTGTTCTGGTCCATTCAATCACATGTTCTGGTTCCTCTGGGAAAATTTTCATTCCATAGGGTTAATCTGGCCTTTCTTTCCTTCTCGCATGAGGGGCTTGTGGTCATGAAAGATGCAAAGCAGCCGCTTCCAACCCAACGTTGATACATCTGTGAAAGAAAACACTACCCGTCTAAGCCTCTGACGCTTATGTTCCATGCAGGGCCATAGGGTGGCTCATGACAATTCTTGCCTCTGGCTCGTGGGAAACCCTTTCATATTTGACATGAACAGGGAAGGCTTTGTTTGCATGAATCCGAAGGGCTCCCACAACTTCCTGCCAGGTGAGCACTGGGCTTGCCCCAGCATTGCACACAATGTCAAAAAATGCACTTTTGGGACGTCCTTCCAATGTTTTGGAAGCTGCCCCAAATCCTGAGGGCATGTGCTGTACCAGAAGACACTGGTTTGTCTACTACAAAGCTATATAGACAAAATCACACACAGAAGCATACACGTACACACTCACAAAAAGAAAAAAAGGGAAAAAAATAATATATCGTTGCCCCCAAAGTCCACCTCCTCAATTTGCGATGATTCGTTGTCTATTCAGGTATTCCACAGATGCAGGGTACATCAAGTTGATTGTGGAGATTTTATCCACTGCTCCTGAGGCTGCTGGGAGAGATTTCCCTTTCTCTTCTTTGTTCGCACAGCTCCCGGGGTTCAGCTTTGGATTTGGACCCGCCTCTGCGTGTAGGTCGCCTGAGGGCGTCTGTTCCCCGCCCAGACAGGACGGGGTTAAAGGAGCAGCTGCTTCGGGGACTCTGGCTCAGTCAGGCCGCGGGGAGGGAGGGGTACAGAGGAGGCGGGGCGAGCCTGCGGCGTCAGAGGCCGGCGTGACGTTGCAGCAGCCTGAGGCGCGCCGTGCGTTCTCCCGGGGAAGTTGTCCCCGGATCACGGGACGCTGGCAGTGGCGGGCTGCACAGGCTCCTGGGAGGGGCGGTGTGGAGAGTGACCTGTGCTCGCACACAGGCTTCTTGGTGGCGGCAGCAGCAGCCTTAGTGTCTCATGCCCGTCTCTGGGGTCCGCGCTGATAGCCGATGCTCGCGCCCCGTCTCTGGAGCTCCTTTAAGCGGCGCTCTTAATCCCCTCTCCTCGTGCACCAGGAAACAAAGAGGCAAGAAAATCTCTTGTCTCTTCACCAGCTCCAGACTTTTTCCGGACTCCCTCCCGGCCAGCTGTGGCGCACTAACCCCCTTCAGGCTGTGTTCACGCTGCCAACCCCAGTCCTCTCCCTTCGATCCGACTGAAGCCCGAGCCTCCGCTCCCAGCCCCGCCCGCCCCGGCGGGTGAGCAGACAAGCCTCTGGGGCTGGTGAGTGCTGGTCGCACAGATCCTCTGTGCGGGAATCTCTCCGCTTTGCCCTCCTCACCTCTGTTGCTCTGCTCTCCTCTGTGACTCCGAAGCTCCCCTCTCTGCCACCCGCAGTCTCCGCCCTCGAAGGGGCTTCCTAGTGTGTGGAAACCTTTCCTCCTTCACTGCTCCCTCCCACTGGTGCAGGTCCCATCCCTATTCTTTTGTCCCTGTTTTTTCTTTTTTTTTTTTTTTGGCCCTACCCCTGTACGTGGGGAGTTTCTTGCCTTTTGGGAGGTCTGAGGTCTTCTGCCAGCGTTCAGTAGGTGTTCTGTAGGAGCTGATCCACATGTAGATGTATTTCTGATGTATTTGTGCGGAGGAAGGTGATCTCCGCGTCTTACTCTTCTGCCATCTTGAAGCTCCTCCTCCCCTTTTTTTCTTGATGAGTTTAAGGTTTATCAGTTGTTGATCTTCTCAAACATTTTCTCAGGCCCTTTCTCTCTCTCTTCTTCTGGGACACCTATAATGTGAATGTTAGTCCATTTGAGGTTGTCCCAGAGATCTCCTAAATTGTTTTCTTTTCATTCTTTTTTCTTTATTCTGTTCTATGGCAGTAATTTCCACCACTCTGTCTTCCAATTTCATGATCCGGTCTTCTGTCTCATTTATACTGCTATTGATTCCTTCCAGTGTGTTTTTCATTTTATTTATTGTATTATTTAATTCTGTTGTGTTGTTCATTATATTTTCTCTTTTTTGGAAACTTCTTTTAACTTCTTGTTCTGTGCATCCATTCTTTTCCAAAGTTCTTGGATCATCTTTATGATCATTACTCTGAAGTCTTTCCCAGGTAGATTGCCTATCTCCACTTCGCTTACACTTACTTCTCCTTCTGGGGTTTTATTTTGTTCCTTCATCTGGAACATGTTCCTGTGGCATCTCATTTTGTCTAAATTTCTATTTGTATTTTTATGTATGTGATAGGCTACTTATGTTTCTTGACCTTGGAGAAGTGGTCCTCTGTAGAGGATGTCCTATGTTTCCCAGCAGTAGATTCTGTTCTCATCACCCAAAGATCAGGGACCAGCTGGTCCCAAGGTAGGTTCTGACTTGTGTTTGTGGACTCAGCTCTGTAGGCTGCAAGATCATAGTTTTCTTGCTTCTAGTGTCTGCCCCCTGGTTGGTGAGGCTGGTTTAGGGTTTTGTGCAGGCTTCCTGGCAGGAGGGATCTGGTGCCTGCCCAGTGGTGGGTGGAGATGGGTCTTGGGCTCTGGTGGGCAGGGCTGTGTCTTGTGGCATGACTAGAGGTGGCTGTGAGCTCAGAAAGTCTTAGGCAGCCTGTCTGGTGATGGGTTGGGCTATGTTCCCACCCTGTTTGTTGTTTGGCCTGAGACATCCCAGCACTGGAGCTTACAGGCTGGTGAGTGGGGCCAGGTCTTTGTGCTAATGACTCAAGTAGGATGTCAGTCTCCATGTAGAGTTCTTGCAGATGAATACTCCCTGATATATCTGCCACCAGTTTCTCTCTTCTCAGGGAGAGCCACTGGCCCCCATCCCCCACCTCCCCAGGAGACTCTCCAAGACTAGCAGGTAGATCTGGCACAGGCTCCTATGAAGTTAGTGCTTTTTCCCTAGGTCTTGGTACATGTGCCTTTAGAATGTGCCTTCGTATGTGACCTTTAGAATGGATTCTCTGTTTTCCCCAGTCCTGTGAAGTTCCTGCAATTAAGCCCTGCTGGCCTTCAAAGCCAAATGCTCTGGGGGCTCCTCTTTCCATTGATGGACCCCTAGGCTGGGGAGCCTAATGTGTAGCTCAGAACTCTCACTCCTGTGGGAGACTTCTATTATATAATTATTCTCTTTTGTGGGTCACCCACCTGGGGGTTATAGGATTTGATTATATTGTGAGTGCACCTCTCCTACCATCTCATTGCAGTTTCTTCTTTATGCCTTTAAATGTAGAATTATTTTTTTGTAGATTCCTTTCTTTTTTATTGATGGTTGTTCAGCAGTTATTTATAATTTTTGTGTGCTCATGAGAGGAGGGGAGCTCAAGGTTCTTCTACTCTCCCATCTTGTCTCTCCCCTGACTTTTCTTCTTTTTTAACATAAACATTGAAAACTATGAATTTCTCTCTTTCTTACTGCTACAGTTGCATCCCACAAATCTTATGTTGTGTTTAAAGGCACATGTGTCCAGACATTCAGATGCTTCAGAAATAAGGATCTGGACTGGCCTACCCAGTTAGTCACCTAGATCAGAAAAGACACTAGGTAGAATGTGGGAAATCTAGAACTGGTAGTAATGGAGGGACATGAGGATCAATTAGAGGCTGAAGACCTAGTTGTAGTGACAGGGAATACAGTTTCCTATTAACTCTTCTTTTATAAATTTTCTCAGAGGAAAAAAAAAAAGCAGAATCCTGGAGCAATTGTTTCCAGGAGAGATAAATTTAGACTATCAAATAAGTCAATCAGAGTAAGGGGGACACAGCAGTCAGTCACTGCAGACGACCTCTCTGGGCTGAGCCGATCCCCTCTCAGGGCTGAGGTGCTTATTTCTCTGCTGCTGGGAAAGTTGTTGCTAAAGGATCCCATCTGCATTCATCGCTTGAAGTTGCCTTCAGCCAAATGGATTGCTTTTCCTGAATTTGTACATTCTCCCCTAGGACAGCATGTACCCTGTTATTGGTTGATGCCTGGGTATATAAGCCTAGACCCTCATCTCAATTCAGGTCAACTCAGAGTAGTGTCAATCCCTTGAGATTAGCTGATGCTCTCATAACTGCATCACAGTTCAACTTCTCCTGCTGAGCAATCCTACTTATCTCACTCTCATAGAAGTGTTGCTCCCACTAAGTCACCTACACACATCTTAGAATTTTAGGGTTTCTGAGGAACCTTACCTATTTCAGTAAATTATACTTCAATAGAAACCCAAATTAAAAAAAAAAACAAAGAAAAACATAATGAGGTGAGGTGATAATGAAAGAGTAGCTCATATCACGCTAATATTTTTACCAAGAATAATTGCATTATTTCCAAAAAATGAGATCAATTATATCATCCTACCTGCAGGGACCGAGGAACATGACCTAATAGAATGAACTAAGGACACTTCATTGACATTAAGTACTTATTAGAACATGCTATGTGTGTAAAGAATACTGTTAGAGTCACTGTCGTAGGTAAATCGGTGAAGGTGGGTAGTTTTCTCCAGGACACTCTGATAAAATTTAATTACTTGCTCTGTGCAAACTTCTACTCTCTGAGTTCATCTACAGCTGTCACCATAAATAAAGCCCAAATTGTCCAAAAGAAGTTTCTCATTTACAGGTTAAATTTCTGTTTTGCCTGATGCCTACTGTGAGACTTCGGGTCAGTTACAGTCTGGAGTATGTGCTGTTGGTCACTTCATGGAACATTCCACACCAGGGTCACCCTGTCACCTGTTGGAAATGACAGTTGTGGTGCTTCTGTGTTGAATGTCACATTGCTTGTGAGCCAAGGGCTGGAGACTTGGTGCTATAGGAAGAACCTTGTTTGTATCAGGCTGAGGTTTAGAACACCCTATAACTTGTCATCACAAAAATGTTTTTGTGTTCCAAAGTGTACTGCCCTGATTACACTGGATATACAGTCAGCTAGAGGTAAACTTGGACACTTAGTCAAGTATTTCTTTGATTATATCCCATTTTTGCTTTTGCAAGTTCCCTCTTTTGAGGAGTTACTTTTGCCCTAGATAATAATTATCTTTATAATGTTCCCATCTAAGTTAATGTTAACTCTCCTTACAGTTTTTAGGTCAAAAATACTTGAAGTCAACTTTTCCACTGACCTTATTCCTGACACTCAAGCCAAGATTATTGTCACTGGATTCAAATTTTTAACAGGATCTGATATCTCTTCAATATCTACATTTCTACAATCTTCTCCTGGACTCCTACATGAACCCAAAAAACTCTCCCATCATTTTAAATGCTTGTTTCTTTACCTTTTCTCAAATAAAGCAGTCAGAGGAATCCTTTTTGAAGCCTGAAAACTTATAGGATCATACATAGAGAGCCTAGGTTACTCTTACTTAGACAATAGCCTTAGGAATTCATTTATGTTTTTGAGTACACACTGTCAGTGATTTGGGGTCTCTATTCAATACTACTTAATGTTCCATTGATGGGCTATGGTACTGATATTTCATGAGAGTGCAGCAGACAGTTCCATTTTTAGCCATTTTATCAATTGGGTGTTCCATAGATTAAACAAATTGTTTGAAAATTACCGTACTGATCTAACCTCTTTAATTTGCTACATTAGGAGACCAGACCAGACAATCATCTCACTCAGCAAATTGATTTGCCCTGTGTGGCCAAGGAACGTGGCCTGACCTGGCCCAGGACTAGATAGCTTCACAGGTGAATTCTATCAAACATTTAGAGAAGAGCTAAAAACTATCCTTCTCAAACTCTTCCAAAATATAGCAGAGGGAGGAGCACTCCAAAACTCATTCTATGAGGCCACCATCACCCTGATACCAAAACCAGACAAAGATGCCACACAGAAAAAAACAAAACTGCAGGCCAATACCACTGATGAATATAGATGCAAAAATCCTCAACAAAATACTAGCAAACAGAATCCAACAGGACATTAAAAGGGTTACACACCATGATCAAGTGGGGTTTATCCCAGGGATGCAAGGATTCTTCAATATATGCAAATCAATCAATGTGATAAACCATCTTAGCAGATTGAAGGAGAAAAATCATATGATTATCTCAAAAGATGCCCTATATGATTTTCAAACAGAAGTCATAGTCACCTGAACTCTCTTGGAGTAGAGGGCTGTGAGATACATATACTGATTGATCACACTCAGAGGATGTCTCTGATCTCAGTGTTGGGCTAATGACTGACTGAGAGCTGTCTTGGGAATCAGCACCTCTCACTAGCATGAACTAATAAGCATTTATACAAAACTCATTTTTAATATTATCTACTCCTTTGTGTGGGGTCCAGTGTGATGACTCAAATAGATTGCAGCTGGTCTTGGGATTGCTATGGGGAAAAAGAACAATCTTTATCTTGTAAAATAGTATTAAAATAAAATAAATCCTGCAGGCTATTTTACAAACACTTAGAATGTCTAGCAGGGCTTTCTGTTAGGAGGAAGAATGGGGAGCCACATCCAGAATGTCATTAAAATAGTGAAAGGGGGATTCTTTGGGGTATTACTTCCTAGACCCATTTAAGTATATTTAATTCTGAGAAGATAAGGCTTCTCTAACTTATATCTAGATAGTCCAATGTTTTCATTTAGTTAATGAAGAATGTGAGGCTCACGATGGCAAACTAACTTTTCTAAGTTTATCCTACTAATTAGAGATTGAACAGAGCCTGGAACCAAACTCTTGGTTTTTGGTGTTTTCCCTACTGAACAGTATAGTGAAACCTGGAAGAAATATAGTTAGGAGTGGTATTTTATAACAAATTCCTATGTGTTCCAATTACAATTTTACCCTTTAGACTCATCTTATGAATCCATGACCCTTTATATAACAGTATTCAAATGAAATATGTATATAATTTAATCAATTCCTTCAGAAATCTTCTTCAATTAATATCTTCCTGATATCTACATTTTATATATATTTATCTGTCACACAACTAAGCAGACAATAAAGCTAAATTGTAAAATGTTTCTTCCTTCTTTGTATCTCTGATTTTTCCTCCCATCACCTAAAATTAGTTTCTTTTTGTTTTAAACACCTTTATTGGAGTATAATTGTTTTACAATGGTGTGTTAATTTCTGCTTTATAACAAAGTGAATCAGCTCTACATATACATATATACCATATCTCCTCCTTCTTGCATCTCCCTCCCTATCCTACCTCCTTAGGTGGTCACAAAGCACAGAGCTGATCTCCCTGTGCTATGCGGCTGCTTCCCACTAGCTTTCTAGCTTATATTTGGTAGTATATATAACTCCATGCCACTCTCTCACTTTGTCCCAGCTTACCCTTCCCCCTCCCCATGTCCTCAAGTCCGTTATCCACATCTGCGTCTTTATTCCTGTCTTGACCATAGGTTCTTCATAACCTTTTTTTTTTTTAGATTCCATAGATTGTGTTAGCATAGGGTATTTATTTTTCTATTTCTGACTTGCTTCACTGTGTATGACAAACTCTAGGTCCATCCACTTCACTACAAAAAACTCAATTTTGTTTCTTTTTAAGGCTGAATAATATTCCATTGTACATATGTGCCACATCTTCTTTATCCATTAATCTGTCGATGAACACTTAGGTTGCTTCCATGTCCTGGTTATTGTAAATAGAGCTGCAATGAATATTGTGGTATATGACTCATTTTTGAATTATGGTTTTCTCAGAGTATATGCCCAGTAGTGGGATTGCTGGGTCGTATGGTAGTTCTATTTTTTTTTCTTAAGGAACTTCCATACTGTTCTCCATAGTGGCTGTATCAGTTTACATGCCCACCAACAGTGCAAGAGGGTTCTCTTTCTTCCACACCCTCTCCAGCATTTATTGTTTTTAGATTTTTTGATGATGGCCATCTGACTGGTGTGAGGTGATACCTCACTGTAGTTTTGATTTGCATTTCTCTAACGATTAGTGATGTTGAGCATTCTTTCATGTGTTTGTTGGCAATCTGTATATCTTCTTTGGGGAAATGTCTATTTAGGTCTTCTGTGCATTTATGGATTGGGTTGTTTGTTTTTTAGATATTGAGCTTCATGTGCTGCTTGTAAGGTTTGGAGATTAATCCTTAGTCAGTTGCTTCCTTTGCAAATATTTTCTCATATTCTGAGGGTTGTCTTTTCATCTTGTTTATGGTTTCCTTTGCTGTGCAAAAGCTTTTAAGTTTCATTAGGTCCCATTGTTTTATGTTTGTTTTTATTTCCATTTCTCTAGAAGGTGGGTCCAAAAGGATCTTGCTGTGATTTATGTAATAGAGTGTTCTGCCTAGGTATTCTTCTAAGAGTTTGATAGTGTCTGGCCTTACATTTGTCTTTAATCCATTTTAAGTTTATTTTTGTGTATGGTGTTAGGCAGTGTTCTTATTTCATTATTTTGCATGTAGCTGTCAAGCTTTCAAAGCACCACTTATTGAAGAGGCCGTCTTTACTCCATTGTATGTTCTTGCCTCCTTTGTAAAAGATAAGGTGACCACATGTGTGTGGGTTTATCGCTGGGCTTTCCATCCTATTCCATTGATCTATATTTCAGTTTTTGTGCCAGTACCATACTGTCTTGATTATGGTAGCTTTGTAGTATAGTCTGAAATCAGGGAACCTGATTCCTCCAGCTCCTTTTTTCTTTCTCAAGATTGCTTTTGTTTTTAGGGGTCTTTTGTGTTTCAATACAAATTGTGAAATTCTTTGTTCTAGTTCTGTGAGAAATACCATTGGTGGTTTGATAGGGATTGCATTGAATCTGTAGATTGCTTTGGGTAATATAGTCATTTTCACAATGTTGATTCTACCAATCGAAGAACATGCTATATCTCTCCGTCTGTTTGTATAATCTTTAATTTCTTTCATCAGTGTTTTATAGTTTTCTGCATATAAGTATTTTGTCTTCTTAGGTAGGTTTATTCCTAGGTATTTTATTCTTTTTGTTGCAATGGTAAATGGGAGTGTTTTCTTAATTTCACTTTCAGATTTTTCATGATTAGTGTATAGGAATGCAAGAGATTTTTGTGCATTAATTTTGTATCCTGCTACTTTACCAAATTCATTGATTAGCTTTCATAGGTTTTTGGTAGCATCTTTAGGATTCTTTATGTATAATATCAGGTCATCTGCAAATAGTGACAGCTTTACTTCTTTTCTGATTTGGATTCCTTTTATTTATTTTTCTTCTCTGATTGCTGTGGCTAAGACTTCCAAAACTATCTTGAATAATAGTGGTGAGAGTGGGAAACCTTGTTTTGTTCCTGATCTCAGTGGAAATTGTTTCAGTTATTTAACTTTGAGAATGATGTTGGCTGTGGGTTTGTCATCTATGGCCTTTATTACGTTGAGCTAGTTCCATCTATGCCTACTTTCTGGAGGGTTTTTTATCATAAATAGGTGTTGAATTTTGTCAAAACTTTTTCTGCATCTATTGAGATGATCATATGGTTTTTCTCCTTCAGTTTGTTAATATGGTGTATCACATTGATTGATTTGCGTATATTGAAGAATCCTTGCATTCCTGGGATAAACCCCACTTGATCATGGTGTATGATCCTTTTGATGTGCTGTTGGATTCTGTTTGCTAGTATTTTGTTGAGGATTTTTGCATCTATGTTCATCAGTGATATTGGCCTGTAGTTTTCTTTCTTTGTGTCATCTTTCTCTGGTTTTGGTAACAGGGTGATGGTGGCATCGGAGAATGAGTTTTGGAGTGTTCCTCCTTCTGCTATATTTTGCAAGTGTTTAAGAAGGATAGGTGTTAGCTTTTCCCTAATGTTTTACAGAATTCACCTGTGAAGTCATCTGGTCCTGGGCTTTTGTTTGTTGGAAGATTTTTAATCACAGTTTCAATTTCAGTGCTTGTGATTGGTCTGTTTATATTTTCTACTCTTCCTGGTTCAGTCTCAGAAAGTTGTGCTTTTCTAAGAATTTGTCCATTTCTTCCAGGCTGTCCATTTTACTGGCATATAGTTGCTTGTAGTAATCCCTCATGTTCCTTTGTACTTCTGCAGTGTCAGTAGTTACTCCTCTTTTTTTATTTCTAATTCTATTGATTTGAGTGGTCTCCCTTTTTTTCTTGATGAGTCTGGCTAATGATTTATCAATTTTGTTTATCTTCTCAAAGAACCAGCTTTTAGTTTTCTTGATCTTTGTTATTGTTTCTTGCATTTCTTCTTCATTTATTTCTGATCTGATCTTTATGATTTCTTTCCTTCTGGTAACTTTGGGGGTTTTTTGTTCTTCTTTCTCTAATTGCTTTAGGTGTAAGGCCAGTTGCTTATTTGAGATGTTTCCTTTGACAAAGGATTTTATTGCTATAAACTTCCCTCTTAGAACTGCTTTTGCTCCATTCCATAAAATGTGGGTCATTGTGTTTTCATTGTCATTTGTTTCTATGACTTTTTTGATTTCCTCTTTGATTTCTTCAGTGATCTCTTGCTTATTAAGCAGTGAATTGTTTAATCTCCATGTGTTTGTATTTTTTTAACAGTTTTTTTTTTCCTGTAATTGATATCTAGTCTCGTAACATTGTGGTCAGAAAAGATACATGATAGGGTTTCACTTCGCTGCAATTTACCAAGGCTTGATTTGTGACCCAAGGTATGATCTATCCTGGTCAATTTTCCATGAACACTTGAGAAGAAAGTGTATTCTGTTGGTTTTGGATGGAATGTCTTATAAATTTCAATTAAGTCCATCTTGTCTAATGTATCATTTAAAGCTTGTGTTTCCTTATTTATTTTCATTATGGGTGATCTGTCAATTGGTGAAAATGGGGTGTTAAAGTCCCCTATTATGATTGTGTTACTGTCAATTTCCCCTTTTATGGCTGTTAGCATATGCCTTATGTATTGAGGTGCTCCTATATTGGGTGCATAAATATTTACAATTTTTATATCTTCTTCTTGGATTGATCCTTGATCATTATGTAATGTCTTTCTTTGTCTATTGTAATAGTCTTTATTTTCAAGTCTATTTTTTTCTGATATGAGAATTGCTGCTCCAGCTTTCTTTTGATTTCTATTTGCATGGAATATCTTTTTCCGTCCCTTCACTTTCAGTTGTATGTGCCTCTAGGTCTGAAGGGGGTCTCTTGTAGAGAGCATGTATTGTTGTTGTGTCCATTCAGCTAGTCTACATCTTTTGGTTGGAACATTTTATCCATTTACATTTAAGGTAATTATTGATATGTATGTTCCTATTACAATTTTCTTAATTGTTTTGGGTTTGTTATTATAG
Source organism: Balaenoptera musculus (assembly GCF_009873245.2). NCBI lineage: Eukaryota > Metazoa > Chordata > Mammalia > Artiodactyla > Balaenopteridae > Balaenoptera > Balaenoptera musculus. Next base: position 13,092 of record NW_023503257.1, read on the forward strand.
GTCTTTTCCTGCTCTTGTGTTTCCTGCCTAGAGATGTTCCTTTAGCAATTGTTGTAAAGCTGGTTTGGTGGTGCTGAGTTCTCTTAGCTTTTGCTTGTCTGTAAATATTTTAATTTCTCCATCAAATCTGAATGAGATCCTTGCTGAGTACAGTAATCTTGGTTGTAGGTGTTTCCCTTTCATCACTTTAAATATGTCCTGCCATTACCTTCTGGCTTGCAGAGGTTCTGCTGAAAGCTCATCTGTTAACTTTATGGGGATTCCCTTGTATGCTATTTGTTGTTTTTTCCTTGTCACTTTTAATATTTTTTCTTTGTATTTAATTTTTGATAGGTTGAGTAATATGTGTCTTGGTGTGTTTCTCTTTGGATATATCCTGCATGGGACTCTCTGTGCTTCCTGAACTTGATTGACTATTTCCTTTCCCATATTAGGGATGTTTTCAACTATAATCTCTTAAAATATTTTCTCAGTCCCTTTATTTTTCTCTTCTTCTGGGACCCATATAATTCGAATGTTGGTATTTTTAATGTTGTCCCAGAGGTCTCTGAGATTGTCCTCAATTCTTTTCATTCTTTTTTCTTTATTCTGCTCTGTAGTAGTTATTTCCACTATTTTATCTTCCAAGTCACTTATCCGTTCTTCTGCCTCAGTTATTCTGCTATTGATTCCTTCTAGAGAATTTTTAATTTCATTTATTGGGTTGTTCATCCTTGTTTGTTTGCACTTTAGTTCTTCTAGGTCCTTGTTAAACGTTTCTTGTATTTTCTCCAATCTATTTTTAAGATTTTGGATCATCTTTACTATTGTTACTCTGAATTCTTTTTTAGGCGGACTGCCTATTTCCTCTTCATTTGTTTGTTCTGGTGGGTTTTTACCTTGCTCCTTCATCTGCTTTTTGTTTCTCTGTCTTCTCATTTTGCTTAACTTACTGTGTTTGGGATCTTCTTTTCACAGGCTGCATGTTCGTCACTCCAATTCTTTTTGGTGTCTGTACCCAGTGGCTAAGGTTGGTTCAGTTGGCTTCCTGGATGAGGGGACTAGTACCAGTGTTCTGGTGGATGAAGTTGGGTCTTGTTTTTCTGGTGGGCAGGTCCGCATCTGGTGGTGTGTTTTGGGGTGTCTGTGACCTTATTATTATTTTAGGCAGACTCTCTTCTAATGGATAATGTTGTGTTCCTGTCTTGCTAGTTGTTTGGCATAGGGTGTCCAGCACTCTAGCTTGCTGGTCGTTGATTGGAGCTGGGTCTTAGCATTGAGATGGAGATCTCTGGGAGAGCTTTTGCCATTTGATATTATGTGGAGCTGGGAAGTCTCTGGTATACCAATGTCCTGAACTCGGCCCTCTCACCTCAGAGGCACAAGCCTGACACCCGACCAGAGCACCAAGATACTGTCAATCACATGGCTCAGAAGAAAAGGGAGAAAAAGGAAAGAAAGAAGGAAAAAAATAAAATAAAAATTATTAAAATAAAAAACAATTTTTAAAAATAAAACAATTTTAGAGTAATAAAAAAAAGAAAGAAAGAAAGAAAGAAGAGAGAAACCAAAAAACAAATCTACCAATGATAACAAGTGCTAAAAACTATATTAAAAACAAAAACAAAACAAAACAAAAATCGGATAGAAAGAACCTTAGGACAAATGGTGAAAGCAAAGCTATACAGACAAAAATCACACAAAGAAGCATACACATACACACTCACAAAAAGAGAAAGAGGAAAAAAAATTATATATCATTGCTCCCAAAGTCCGCCACCTCAATTTTAGGATGATTCGTTGTCTATTCAGGTATTCCACAGATGCAGGGTACATCAAGTTGATTGTGGAGATTTAATCCACTGCTCCTGAGGCTGCTGGCAGAGACTTCCCTTTCTCTTCTTTGTTTGCACAGCTCCTGGGTTTCAGCTTTGGATTTGGCCCACTTCTATGTGTAGGTCGCCTGGGGGCATCTGTTATTCGCTCAGACAGGATGGGGTTTAACTAGCAGCTGATTAGGGGGCTGTGGCTCAATCAGGCTGTGGGAGGGAAGGGTACCGAATGCGGAGAAAGCTTGTGGTGGTAGAGGCCTGTTTGACATTGCAACAGCCTGAGGCACATAGTGTGTTCTTCTGCGGAAGTTGTCCCTGGATCACGGTACCCTGGCAGTGGCGGACCACACAAGTTCCCAGGAGGGGAGGTGTGGATAGTGACCTGTGCTCGCACACAGGCTTCTTGGTGGCTGCAGCAGCAGCCTTAGCGTTTCATGCCCGTCTCTGCTGTCTGCACTAATAGCCGTGGCTTGCGCCTGTCTCTGTAGCTTGTTTAGGCGGTCTCTGAATCCTCTCTCCTCATGCACCCTGAAACAATGGTCTCTTGCCTCTTAGACAGTTCCAGACTTTTTCCTGCACTTCCTCCTGGCTAGCTGTGGTGCACTAGCCCCCTTTAGGCTGTGTTCATGCAGTCAACCCAAGTCCTTTCCCTGGGATCTGATTTCCGAAGCCAGAGTCTCAGCTCCCAGCCCCCACCAGCCCTGGCGGGTGAACAGACAGGCTTCTCGGGCTGGTGAGTGGTGGTCAACACCAATACTCTGTGCAGGAATCTCTCCGTTTTGCCCTCTGCACCCCTATTGCTGCACTCTCCTCTGTGGCTCTGAAGCTTTCCCCACCACCCCACCCCATCTCCACCAGTGAAGGGGCTTCCTAGTGTGTGGAAACTTTTCCTCCTTCACAGCTCCCTCCTTGAGGTGCAGGTTCTATCCCTATTTTTTTATCTCTGTTTTTTCTTTTTTCTTTTGCCCTACCCAGGTACATGGGGAGTTTCTTGCCTTTTGGGAAGTCTGAGGTCTTCTGCCAGCATTCTGTAGTAGTTGTTCCACATGTAGATGTTTTTCTGATGTATTTGTGGGGATGAAGGTGATCTCCACGTCTTACTCTTCCACCATCTTGAAGGTCTCTCCTCTTAAACTTAGTTTCTAAATCAGTTTAGTCAGTTATTTTCCTTTATATGATTACTATGTTTCTGTTTGTTTTCTGGACAGTCTCATTTCACTCTAATTTCACTCCTTTTTTCAATATCCAAGAATGTTTCTTTTGTACAATCATAAGCCTTATGTGCTACACATGAGCTGAAATTCTGGGTGAACTTTGGGTAGGTTCAAGGGTGAAGTGGTATTTGCTTCCTGGTTGCATATAGCTGTGCTTCCAAAGGGAGTATCCAGAGATTCAATCAAACCAATCCAGACAGAAAGAATGCTAGAGACATGCCAAATATATAGATACAAGTGGAAATTTTCCAGGAGAAATAACATAAGCTAGAAAAAAGAAAGCATGTTCAGAAAAAGCAGGAGGAGGTGTAGCGTGAACTTACGGTCATCTATACAGCCTCTTCTATGAGTGGTGGCAGGGGGTGATCATAAAGGAGTTATGATAGTCATTACCCTTGTTTACAAAACATTTCTACCTCTCTTCTCCTACCTTCTTCAAGTGGGAAGAGTATCACTTCTCAGAGAAAAACTTTAACATATCCTGTACTTCATCATGTTTCCAGTTGCAGAAATATATGTTGATTGGGAGCCTCTGTCAAGCCTGAGTGACTGAAATAAGTATAGCGTTCCTTCCCTTATCTCAACCTGATAACTTCCCCTGGATATGTAGCACAGGTGAGAAATACACTTTTGTAGTTTCAAACCACTAGGTTTCAGGGTTGTTTCTTATCTCAATGTAAACTATCCTATCTTGATTGATGTACATATCTAGATGATTTGCATATCACTTGTGTGCTCAGATTCTTTTCCACAGGTAAAGAAGAACGAGGTTCCCTCTGAGTTCATCTGGAAGCAAGTTTCTCTATGTACGAAAATTGCTTATTCAGACCTGTTCACCAGGACCTAGTAGAGCAGAATGTGAAGGGGAAATAGAGTGAGGGAGAACAGACTGTGATGAGTAATAGGCTGATTCACGTGAAGGAAGTCCATCAGATTTGGTATGGCACTGGGGTGACCACTTCTACCTCCCTGAATAGATCTATATTATCCCTCTTCAGAGGGATATCTCCTAGAAGCCTGTTCTTCTGTAAGGCCAATGTGAAGGTATCTGAAATACATTTCCATGTGGAAAATATTGAAGAACTTGGAAGTCTTCTTTCTCTATCACAGTTTCTGGTACTTTATTCATTTCAGTAGTTTCTGAAAGAAAGACAAAGATAATTATTTACAAAATAAGTAAAGAAACAATTTTTTCCCACAAATCTTCAGAGATGAAAAAGACTGACTTTCAGTCAAGAAAGCAGGGTTCTGGTCTCAGGAATGTCAAGTTATTTCAATCTTGTTTGGCCTTTACTTAACTGCCAACAGAAGATTTATTTAGGCTATTGTTAAGATTCCTGTTCAGTCCTAACAGTCTTTGACTGTAAGCTACTTTCTTATTCATTAATCTTGATAATGAAGTCAGTTATATTATTCATATATTTGCAAAGAATTCCTAGAATACTTTGTACTCTAATTTTGAAAAATTTTGAAAAGGTCTAATGTCAAATATTTTTATCTTTTGAAAAAATCTAAAATGAAAAACTCAATCAACATAAAAGCCACTCTAGTATTTAAACTGTGCTATTCTTCTGGGCCTCCTTTTACAGCAGTTTGGATTGCCCCCTAAGGAGCTATAATTGACAAAAAAAAACTACTTTTAGAATAATGATTAGAGTTACTAATATGCAATATTTTGATCCCATCAAACTCTATCTTTGGCAGTTAGTTGGAAAGGCACAAAAAGATTCAAATAAAGTCAACTTTGCTTTTACACATTTAAAATTTACAAAGATAAATGACATGGCCTAAACCATCTTTTTGAGTGCATAGTTGAATCACTGGCTTTGTGAGATCATCACCTTAGCATCTGAATTTGTGATTCATTATGTGTAATAAGGAAATAAAACACAGGACATTTTTACTATTTTTACCCTGTGGGGATTTTTTCCCCCACCATCAGCTGTTCCTTTCAATAAGGTATCTTTGACATTTTACAGAGTCTAAGAGATTGGAACTTCCTAGCCTCTGCCAGATTTCAACATTCATTTATTCATGGTAATCCTGGGATGAAATGTGAATATTCTTCTTTCTGATTTGCACAGCCTAAATTCCTCTCAAAGCAGATTCTGAATAAAAGTTTATATATGGAAAGCAGAAATTATGAAAGGTGGAGACAAGCAGGGGAAGAGAAACAGTCAGTGTGAGGGTATTTTGTTGATTTAGCCTCCAGCATAAATAGCATTTTCTCCCTCTCAAAGTGTCCAAAAAACTAAGAAATATGGCTGATAATTTTCCATGCAGAAGAAGAAGTAAGAAAACATTTATTGATCACCTTTCATCCTCAATAATTCAAAAGATGTTATATTTGATATTTACAACTTTGCACTTACGTGTTGTTCATGCATGAGTCCAGGTGCATGAGTGGGTTTCTATGGGTGTCTTGTAGTATAGCATAAGAGGAGCTCTGGGACAAAAACAAAATTACTTCACGGCTTTTAGGTTATACCTGTATGAAGCTGTTTGAAGACCTTGTGGAATTTATTAAAACAGTGGCTGAAATAAGAGTTAAAGCCAAAAAAGTTTAAAGTGGTGCACAAAAGGGCTCAACACAGTCAAACGTTTATACTACTCAGATATGTTAATACGTCCCACTAAATCCAATCCAGCAAGATATCACATTCAAGATGGTAGCCAGTCAAAAACTCTGCAAATAATACGAGAGAGTTACTAGAACAAGCTATATTCCTCACCTCAACAACTTAATCCTAAAGCTGTATTGATTGATCATTTCCCTTCTCCCTCAATTATTCTAGTCTTTCCTCACTGTTCACCAACACTTCAACTGGTCTAAGTGGCTTGCTTGGAATGTAATCTGAATTTCATATATAAATCCTAGTTACTTTGCTTTATTGGACCTTGGTTGCTGCACTTTCTTATTAACCATTATCACTGGCAATGGAGGTACCAAGAGATATCACAGTGAATCTTCTCTGTCCCCAGTGGCACAAAGCTATAATAATATCTGCTCATAGTACTTGTAATCAATTGCTGCCACCCACATAAGAACTTGTTTTTTGACCTGGTTTTTACTAGCATGAAAAGCCCAAACTGACCATATGATAGTTCTAGCTTCAACTTCTTTAGAACCTCACTGTATCCTCTGAAAGATTTCCCCAAGAAGATTCAGCAAGGGTTACCTTGAGAAGCACCTGTCTTAGGTGAGTATTTACAGGATCACCAAGCAAAAGTAATCTGTTTTTCTCCATGAAGAGAAGTGATTTCTCCTGGCATAGAGAATTCAGGTGACTTTTTAGTAAGTTAAGACACTCAGGTGGAGCTGCCAACTGTTCTCATTCTAGGTTTCAGGACATGTTTACTGAAGACAGAAGTAAAACTTGTTAAATGTACATTTTCTAACACTATCACAACTCTGGGATTGGCATCCAGGGATCTGTTATTAACAGGCCCTTGGGTGATTCTGATGCACGCTAATATTTGAGGATAACTGGGCTATAGCAGGGTTCCACACACTAATCCCCAGTGACAGCCTGCTTTATAAAATAAGTATTATTGGAATACAGTCATGCTCATTTATTTGCTAATTGTCTATGGTTGCTTTCACTACAACAGGTGAGTTGAGTAGTTGCAGCAGAGACTGTTTCACACATTCTTTTGGAATAGGGGCTGTTCTCTGGAAACTGACTGAAAAAGCCTTTGGCCCAGCTCCTCTGGGGCTAAGTTGTTTCCTTAGAACTGTCTGGTATTAGCTTGCAAGCTGTTTGACTTGAGCTATTCAAGCTGTAATCTGTTTCAGCTTTTTGTTGTTCTCTTACTGTAGAGAAAACCTTTGAGAAATGGGCTCCAGTTATTTAAATATTTTGAGGGTCCTCCCACAACAGAGACTCTGGCTGATTTTTTGATTAAAATCTGTGGACCTTCCTCATGTGCATTTCTAACTAAATGGGCAGACCTGACCAAAGACAATTTAGAATATCAATGGCAATTATGGGGAACTTTTAAAAATCCCCAAACTTAAAATTTTTAAAACAAAATTAGACTACGGAAATTTCCAGAACTGAGTAATGCTTGTTTCAAGTGGTGTTTGAGGCCTCCAACATTATCAGGAGCCTTAAATTACCTCTCTCAAAATAAGATTTTAAGATTAACTGATACAAACAAACAATTAAGGAAAGATAAAGTGGCTCCTGACTCCTCAGGCTCTTCTTCCTTTGTTCCTTTGTCTCAAGCTCTGCCTCCATCACCATCATGTCTCCCTACATCACCTCCTTTTAGCACCATATTCCTCCTTTTCTTCCATGCCGCCTATGCCTCCTTTACACCTACAGTTTCCCTATACTAATTCTCTCAACATATTTCCCCCTTTCCCTGAATCTCTCCCCACTCCCTTTTCCTCTGAACTTGTTAGAACCTGTTCCTTTAAAATTAATCCTTCTGAAGATCCAGAGGCTAAACCTTTAATTTATTATATTCTCTGGACTTAAACTGAACTATGAGCCATAGTCAAAGATTTTCCCAAAGTAATCAAAGATCCTCACAGATTTGTTGAGAAATTTGATATAGTCATTCAAACTTATTAATCTGTTTTCTCTGACTTATATGAGCTAGTTCATATGTTTCAGTGAACACCAGGCCTAGTATTGGATGATAACCACTAATTGGGAAAACCCTGAAAGGTCTCTAGAATCACAACTGAGAGTCCAGTCCACTAACTTCTTATATACTTGAGCAATTGCTAGGCAATTTCATTGAGCAATTCCTAGAACTTTTCCAAAGCCTGTTAATTTGAATAAAATTCAGATTTGCACACAAAAATCTGATGGACCTGTTCATGACTATTACAACTAACTTCAAGTTGTTTTTAAAGAAAATTCTATTCTTCCTTCAGGTATTGATTCCACAAGGGTAGCTTTTAACTTTAAGCTTCTTAATGGGCTGAACTGGGTCCTTTCCCTTCTAGTAAAAAAGACCGTGATAGAATGGAGAACTATGTCCACTCCAGATTTAGTTAATCTGGCAAACCAACACTCTTGCACTTCCTAAAAGGAAGACAGCCAAAATTCGTAATCATCAATTCCAGCAAATGAAATCTCCTAAACAAAACCAAAAGCCTCCTAATTTCTGCTAGTATTTCAAAAACTAGGACGTTGGAATAGAGATTGTTACAAATTTGAGCACTTTAGGTGACTTCAGCTCTCTAACTGGCCTTTCCAGTGTCCTCCTTTCTCCCAATGACAGGGCTTAGAAAAACTACAGGGGCTCTTCCCAATCCTCCCTCTTAATCAGCTTAGAGAAACATTTCTCCAGATTGGGAATGAATCTCTTACAGTCTTAACTGACACTGACCGCACTGTTGGTGCTCAAACTCACTACTATAATGTCACCCTGCCTCAGAGTACTAAAACTGTTCAAATAGTGGGGATTTCTAATGAAGCTCAAGAGGTTTCTCTCTCTAAACCTATCCTTTTTGTTTATGGCCTTTGAGAGATTCACACCATTTTTGCCTTAGTTCTTTCACTGTTATTCATTTATTAGGCCCAGACTTCTTAGAGAAGTATCATGCCAGAATTTCTTTCTCCCAAAAGGGGGAAATAATTCTAGAACTTGACAGTAGTCATCAAAATAAGTCATCACCAGCCAGGTGAATTAAGTGACTCTTTGACATCTTTTACTTTTCTGTCTGATGGTACTAGAACTGATTCTGGAAACGCTGTTCATTTGTCCCTATTGAGTCAACTACCATCCTCCTTATGGGCAAAATTTCTAACTGATGTGGGCAAAGTTTACAGTGCACCGCCATCAAGATTCAAATAAATCCCTCAAAACTATTTCCCATAATCAATCAAAACCATATAAATAAAGAAGCTTTGAAAGCATAAACTCCATAATAGAAGATTACAAGGTTCAAGGCCTCATTACCTCTTGTACTAGTCCCTCAAAACTATTTCCCATAATCAATCAAAACCATATAAATAAAGAAGCTTTGAAAGCATAAACTCCATAATAGAAGATTACAAGGTTCAAGGCCTCATTACCTCTTGTACTAGTCCCTGTAATACCCCCGTTTTACTGGGTGAGAAAACCCAAGGGCTGACAGTGGAGGTTTGTCTGGGACATCTGAGCAATAAACAACATTGTTATCCTTTGACACCCCATTGTTCCTAACCATCATTTGTTACTAACCTTTGCTCCCCTTACTGTAATTGGTTTCTGTAGTACATTCTTTAGTATTACAGTCAATAAAGGTAGCCAATACCATTTTGCCTTTACATGGGAGGAAAAACAATTCACCTGAGCAGTAATGCCTCAGGGTTTAATTGGGAATCCTTATTTCTCACAAATCCTGAAAACTAATCTGGATAATATAAAGTTTTCTAAAAGTTCTACTTTGTTGCAATATGTAGATAATTTACTTCTTTGAGCTCCTTCTCAAGCCTTCTCATAGGAAACCAGCAGCCGCTTGCTAAAGCTTTAGCCTTATAGGGACATGAGGTGACTAAAGAAAACTTGCAGTCTGCTCAAACCCAGGTTTGATATTTAGGGCATCTGATATCAGAACAAGGGCTACTGTGCCTAGATCCAGAGAGACTTCACGGTGTCCTAAGTTTTCTCAAAACCAAAACTAAGCACCAACTGTGAGATTTTCTCAGACTAGTTAATTATTGCCAAAATTGGATTCCAAATTTCTTTCTTATGACCAAACCTCTGCATGTTTTACTAAACAATAACCACCCGACCCATTTTTATGGGAAGATCCAAAAGACATAGCCTTCAAGGTCTTAAAGGAGAATTTGATGTACCCACCTGCCTTTGGCATCCCAATGATCAGATTCCCTTTTTTCTTTTTGTATATGAAAAGGAAAGGAATGTCCTCAGGGTACTCGCTCAAAAATACAGAGACCGCCATCGATCCATAGGGCATTTAGCCAGCCAGCAACAGGACCCTGTAGCATGAAGATAACCCTCTTGACTTAGAATCATTATAGCCACTGCCTTCTAGGTTAAGGACGCTAAGAGAATTGTAGTGGGATCCCCTCTATTTTATATCTCACACTGTAGAAGCTCTCCTGAATTCTCATTATACTTGACAATTATCAGTCAGCTGTCTCACCTCCTTTGTTAACTGCTCCTCACATACATCTTACACATTGTAATAAACTTAACCTGGACACTCTTCTCCCCTCCATCACTGACAAACTCCCTCATGACTGCTTAACACAACAGAACACCTCCTGACTCCTTGTGGCAATCTATAGCAAATTCCATTAGTTAACATTGAATTTTCATGGTTCCCTGGTGGTTCTTATATTTTTAATTATATTTTGTCCAGTTTTATTGAGATATAATTTACATACAGAACTGCAGAAGTTTAAGGTATACAGCCTAATGATTTGATTATCATGAAATGATTACATATATCATGAAGTGATTACCACAATAAGTTTAGTGAACATCCATCATTTCATATAGATACAAAATAAAAGAAAAACATTTTTTCTTGTAATGAAGACTCTTAGGATTTACTCTCTTAACAACATTCATATATAACATACAGCAGTGTTAATTATATTTATCATGTTTTACATTAATCCCTAGTACTTATTTACCTTTAACTTGAAGTTTGTACCTTTCGACTGCCTTCATCCAATTCCCCATCCTCCATCCTCTGCCTCTGGTAACCACAAATCTGATCTCTTTTTCTGAGGGTGGTTTTTTGTTTGCTTGTTTGTTTTGAAGTATAATTGACCTACAACCCTATGTTAGTTCCTGTTACACAACATAGTGATTTAATATTTGTATACATTTCAAATCACCATTATAAGTCTAGTTACTATCTGTCAGTATAAAATATATTACATAATTATTGACTATATTGTCAACATTGTACATTTCATATCTGTGACTCATTTATTTTGGAACTGGAAGTTTGTACTTCTTAACTTCCATCACTTATTTCTCTCCTTCCCCCACCCACTTCCCTCTGGCAACCACCTGCTTCTTCTCTGTATCTATGACTCTGTTTCTGTTTTGATATGTTTGTCCATTTGTTTTGTTTTATAGATTCTACATATAAGTGAACTCATACAGTATGTATCTTTTTCTGTGTAATGTGTTTCATTTACCATAATACCCTTCAGTTCTATCCATGTTGCCACAAAGGACAAGATATAATTCTTTATTATGGCTGAGTAGTATCCCATTGTGTGTGTGTGTGTGTGTGTGTGTGTGTGTGTGTGTGTGTGTGTGTATAGATATATACAACATCTTTACCCATGTGTCAATAGATGGTCACTTAGGTTGCTTCCATATTTTGCCTAATGTAAATAATGCTACAATTAACATAGGGGTACATACATTTTTTCAATTAGAGTTTTTGTTTTCTTCCAATAAATACTTAGGAATAGAATTGCTGAATTGTATGGTAGTTATATTTTTAATTTTTGAGGAATCTCCATACTGTTTTCCACAGTGGCTACCCCAATTTACATTACCACCAAGAGTGCACCTGTGTACCCTTTTCTCCACATCCTTGCCAACACTTATTTTCTGCCTTTTTGATAATATCCATTCTGACAGGTGTGAGGTGATATCTCATTTATATTTCCCTGATGATTAGTGATGCTGAGCATCTTTTCAGGTACCTGTTGGTCATCTGTATGTCTTCTTTGAAAAAATGTTTATTCAGATCCTCTGCCCATTTTTCAATTGGGTGTTTTATTTTGTTTTTTTTTTTGATTTTTTGATGTTGAGTTGCATAAGTTCTTTGGATATTTTGGATATTAACTTCTTATCAGACACATTGGCCATATCTTCTCCTATTCAGAAGGTGGCCTTTTCACTTCATTGATATTTTTCTTCACTGTGTAAAAGCTTTTTAGTTTGATTTAGTCCTTTTTAGTCCTTTTTGTTTACTTTTGCTTTCGTTTCCCTGGACTGAGAAGACGGATCCCCTCCCCCCCCCAAAAAAAGATTGCTAAGTCATTCAAAATGTATACAGCCTGTATTTTCTTCTAGAAGCTTTATGGTTTTGGGTCTTACATTTCAGTCTTTAATTCATTTTAAATTTATTTTTCCACATGGTGTTAGAAAGTATTCCAGTTTCATTCTTTTGCATGTAGCAGTCTTTTTGCAACATCGTTTATTGAAGAGGATGTCTTTTCCCCATTGTATATTATTTTCTCCTTTGTTGTAGGTTATTTGCCCATATAAGTGTGAGTTAATTTCTGGACTCTATTCTGTTTCTGTCATATTTTTTTTCTTTTCTTTTTTTTTTTTTTTTTTAAACAGTACTCTTTTTTTTTTAAATTAATTAATTTATTTTATTTTTGGCTGTGTTGGGTTTTCGTTTCTGTGAGGGATTTCTCTAGTTGCGGCAAGCGGGGCCACTCTTCATCGCAGTGCGTGGGCCTCTCACTATCGCGGCCTCTCTTTTGGTGGAGCACAGGCTCCAGACGCGCAGGCTCAGCAGTTGTGGCTCACGGGCCTAGTTGCTCCGCGGCATGTGGGATATTCCCGGACCAGGGCTCGAACCCGTGTCCCCTTCATTGGCAGGCAGATTCTCAACCACTGCGCCACCAGAGAAGCCCAAAAATATATATATATATATATATATTTATTTAATTTATTTATTTCATTGCACCAGGTCTTAGTTGCGGCTCTCTGGCTCCTTAGTTCTGGCATGTACACTCTTAGCATGAATGTGGGATCTAGTTCCCTGACCAGGGATCGAACCTGAGCCCCCTTCATTGCAAGCATGGAGTCTTAACCACTATGCCCCCAGGGGAGTTTTCTTTTCGTTTTGTGTATTCTTTAACTGCTGTATGGTCAGGCCACTCAAGTTGGCTGTTTTCTTGCTCTCTGTACATCCCCTGCTAGACTAGTGCCTGCTTTACCTATACCCTACTCACATGACCGACTTTCCTACATACTAGCCCCAGCCACAGCTAATGATTGTTCTAGCTTTAGATCAGAAATCTCCACTAGGCTTATTAAAGGGATGGTGAGGGGTGTGCCCGTCTGCTGGTTTCCTTGGTAACCAATTATCCAACATGACGTCAACTCCTTTTATAACTGGTAATCTTGTCTCCCTCCCCTCCCCCCCAACCTTCCCCAGGAGTGAAGATTACTGCCATGTCTTGCCCCACCATCCGCTGGTCACAATGGGGTGTCACTCCAAGACCTTGCTTTGACATGTGAGCTCCCTATCCATTAAACCATTGATGTCTCTGTTTCTGACTCTGGGCTCTTTCTTCAGTTTTGAAGCTGGGCAAGTACAGGCTACTTATTGTAGATATAGATGATTTTTCTATTTTTGTTTTTAGACTTCCTACTAGTTTTATAAGTGGTTGATCTACTACCTTTACTGTATATTTGTCTCTACCAATGAGATTTTTCCTTTCATAATTTTCATATTTCTAGTTGTGTCCTTTTCTTTTCCTCTTAGACATATCTTGTAAAACTGGTGTCATGGTGATGAACTCTTTTAGCTTTTGTTTGTCAGTAAAACTTTTGATCTCTCCTTTAAATCTGAATGTCAGCTTAGCTGGGTAGAGTATTCTTGATTGTAGACTTTTCCCTTTCATCACTTTTAATAGACTAAAGCTTTCCCTTACAGATACACTACTGTCTCTTCTGTGGCTAATGTCCTTTGGGAAAAAAGTATTCTTATGTGGGGAACTCTTCTCAAATTAATAATAATTGAGGAACCCAGTTTACTGGTCAGGTACTTCAACAAATCTGTTACATTTGGCTGGTTTTACAACTCTTTCACTATGCTGACCATCTTCAATCCCCTGGTTTACCTGAAAGCACTAGTGGCATTAGGACTCAATTGTCAAAATTTGTAGAGGCCTTCCAAACCTCCAATATGTTGGTACCTATAAATATCAGATTCACACCTTCTGAAATTCATAAACACCCTTTGAGATAGTCACAGGATGCTCAATGCACTGAGCTTCTGCTTCTTTTGACCCAAAAGTGATAAAAGGAGAGATATTTTAATATTGCAGAGCCTTATTGTTTCTATTTAAAAAAAAATTTTGGTAGAGCAATCTTTAACAGTGCATCCTTGGAAAATGAAGACCTTAAGGCATCACACCTTGCAACCTGGAGATTTCATCTCTTGGAAAAGACACTTCCAGAAGAACTCTCTTCAGCCTCACTAGAGGTGCCCCTATCAGGTACTGCTAACCAATACTTGTGTCATCAAACTCTAAGGCATAGACTCTTGGATTCATGTGACACAACTAAAGAAAGCACCAAACCCTGACTGGAACTGTACATCATCAGGTTGCTTGAAGGTAAAGATATGTCAGAATTGAAGCAGATAACATCTGATGAGACAGATTTCCCAAAATATCCAGATCAAACCTGTTGAAGTTAGTCACTAAACCTTTGATGATGACATAATGTTTCAGATAATCTCCAGTGTCTATGATCTTGATAACATATAACCTTTAGATGAAAAGTGCCTAAGACTTCTCCCTCCTACCTCTCCTTGTTATTCAAATGTGACTTCAGTAGGTTTCCAGTCTGCACTTTCCCTCTGATGTGAGACACTCCACTCAGGAAAGGTTCTTCTTGGCATTGAGGGACAAAAAGCTGCTAAAATTATAAAACCTGCCTCTTGATCAGTGATGTTTTCAGAGAAATATTTTGATCTAAAGGGGGAAAGGTAAAAAATTAATAAACAGTAACCTCAATTAAATAGAATTGGGATACCAGAATAGGGAGCTTTCATGCTCCATGACAATAGCAGATTCCCACAGGAAGAAGAAAAATTTCTCTTCTTTCCAGGCAAGGATTCAGTCAATGAGAAGCCATGGAATGTTTGTCTACTATAGCCATCGCAACTTCCTTTTCTACTCTATATATGTATTCTCCTTTCTTTGCTATGCAGGAACTTTTACCTATCTACAGACTCTGAATTGAAATTCTCTCCTGATTCCAAATAAACCCATTTTTTCTGGAGAAGTATCTGGCAGTCCATTTGTTTTAGGTCAACAACTTCCTTAGCTACTATCTCATAATTCTGTTTCCCTCTACTCAAATCTCTCTAACTGTTGGCTGATTTGTCATAAAGGCATGCATTAATGAGAATTTAACAACCACTCTTCTGTTAAAGGCTAATAGGTCAGTAAATTGTGTTTGAGTAACTCAATGTTAAATAAGAGTATTTAAGGCCTCAAATTGCCTTTTACTCATTATGTACAAATTTCATAATAATCTGATAGGAGATCAGGAGATTTGTGTTCCATTTTGGCTCAGATTATTTCCAGGTGACTGTAGGATAGGACTCTAGATCAAATTATATAATGACCCTAATGCCCACTCTCCCCATTTTTGAAACTGAAAACCAAATTATTTTAGTCTCCAATATTTAACCCCATATCCTTTAAAAAGGTTGCATGCATAATTGGTGTGGTCTTTTAAAATTAAATGTTACAAATAAACAGCTTGGGAGTTATAAAATAATAATTATGTGGCCAAATAGTGGTTAAACAAAAGGCATCGAAATAATTAAGCAGATAATGAAGTTAAACTGATTAATTTGACTGGAAACAAAGACAACTTAATTCTTGTAACATAGAATAGTACTAACAATGGGCTGTTCTGAGAACAATGTCTTTCCATCATCTGACTTTCACTCTTTCTTTTCCAGATTGCTAACAAATAACCACATTTTGTACCAGCAGAAGTAGGAGCTTGAGATGGGGCATGGCTTCTACTCTGTAGATAAGATGAGGATAGTTTGGCCTTCCCTCTCTTTCCCACAGACTTTTTGTATAATGAGTCTTTGGTAACTTGGGGAAAGCAGAGATATTGGGTAATTTCAGATTGGGGATGACCTTTATCCTGTGTTTCTTTAATGTGCACTTCCCCTTGGTCAAGAACTTAGAATTCCCCAGAGGTAAAGTCAGATTTTCTTATTTTACTCATTTTTAAAAAAAGGATTATTGTGCTGTACTCCAGGAAAATGAATATAAATTCTAAGCTTTTGAAAACCTACAGTGTACTTTTCATAAATTAATGCATTATCATGTTAGCAGCTTGGGTTTTTAAAAAATATCCACTTGAGTTAGGCCCAGGATTTTTATGCATGAAAGGGAAAGTTGGTGCCATTTGTAATGAAAGCACATGCTATATGAAACATTGTATGAAACATCTGTGTAATGTACAATACAGAAACATAGACTGTGATGGGAATTCAGAAAAGACAATCTGAAACTCTTTAAAGACATCATCAACACACAGCATATCAAAGAAATTATAGGACAATAAACCTATATTTGTAATATTCATTAGTTAATGGAAAGACATTATTATTTTCTAAATTATTTTAATAACTTCATGAAAGTCAATATGATATAAAGTGTGCTTCTTCCATTGTCTCAGCAATAAAAGCTCCTTGTTGGGCACATTCTTCCAAACTGACCACTCTGGTGTACAGTGCAGATAATTAACCTTTTATCCTACCATTTTCTCTTCCTTCACTAGGGAAAAGGAGGCCACCCAGGACATTCTTCCATGCTGTCACCTGTCATTCTTCTTTCCATAAAGAAAAGAAAAATCTGGGCTGTTAATTCATTACCAGGCTTATATGTGGTTTAGCCCATGTTTTTTTTTTTTTTTTTTTTTTTTTAGAAATTCACGTTCTTTTATTTATTTATTTATTTATTTATGACTGTGTTGAGTCTTCGTTTCCGTGCGAGGGCTTTCTCTAGTTGCGGCAAGTGGGGACCACTCTTCATCGCGGTGCGCGGGCCTCTCACCATCGCGGCCTCTCTTGTTGCGGAGCACAGGCTCCAGACGCGCAGGCTCAGTAATTGTGGCTCACGGGCCCAGTTGCTCCGTGGCATGTGGGATCTTCCCAGACCAGGGCTGGAACCCGTGTCCCCTGCATTGGCAGGCAGATTCTCAACCACTGCGCCACCAGGGAAGCCCCCATGTTTAGTTTTATTTTCCATTCCCAAACTCCTTGATCAGTCTGCTAGATGTTAGAACCCAATAAAAAAACTTCCAAAGCTTTCTGCCCTGAATCTCACCTTCAAAATAAAATATAAGCCAGGGTGATTTCTCTCTTCAATAGAAAATGTAACCAGAGATGAAACCAAGTCTACTCTACATGGTTTTTATGTGCATGTGGTTTCCAGGGACACCTCAAACTGATATTTCTAAATGTTAGTATCTTAACAAGTACAACTCAGGTTCTGGTTTTGAACAACTTAAAATTTTTCATGGCATCAAAGAAGGGGGATAGAGCTATTGAGAAGAACACATAATTTCTTTTAAATTAAATTCCATTAAAATTTACATTCTAAATTATATTTAAAACGGGTCACAGTGTGAGAAAGTCTAAAATTTAAGCAAGTGGAAGAGAAAGAGTTCCCCTTGTTTAGTTGAACAAATACATCTTCCTTTAGGGTGGATTTTCAGATTTCAAAGTAAAAGGAAGACAATACGTTGTAAGTCTAATGTTTCAATTACATTTTATCTCTATTACAAATGAGGGAGTGTCACAGAAAAGGGGAATGGTAGGTTTATGACTCTGTTAAAGAACTGGAATTATTGAAAGACAAAAATATAAACTAATGAAAATAATTACCTTAACCTTTCAATTTGCAGAAATGTGGATGTATGTTAATGATGATTATTGTGAAGTAATAAAAATAATCACCCCAAAGCAGTGCAGCTTTTCACTTTAATAAAGAATACAATTTATTTTTTTCTGAATCTATAACTTATTCTTGTCCTGAATTTATTTCATTCCTACCTATCTAAAATCTACCATTTATTTCAGGTCCTCCTCACATCTCAGGTCTGTTAAATGATGTTTGATTTATCAATTTTCTCAAATGCACTTGCAACTAGTAATAAAATTTGTATTACTTTTTTATCTATAAAACATAACTTTATAAATATCACTACAGTTTTTTTGAAGTAAAATGCTATCACTGGAAAACATTCCTTTTTTATAGCTAAAGTGTTCTCTGATCTTAACCTTCTAGTGTTAGAATGGTAATTTAAAAATCAACTCATCAACACTAAAAAAAATGCAGGGATAGAAACATTTCCATGGCAGAAAGGAAAACGAAAGGCGAGAAAGAGGAGAGAGAGAGCAAAGGTCAAACATGGGATGTGTTATGACACCTCAAGTAGCTCTGACCAAGAATTAAAACATAGCAGGCTCCCATCTGGATTAATAATCTCTCTCTGTAGGCAGGAACTGAAGGGTAGTCAAGAGGAGCACATTATCTCCTCTAACATTGCCTGAGAGAAAAAGTGTATTGGTAAAGATTCCCATTGTGGAGACTCGGGGAGGAATTTAGGGAAAACAAAGTGATCATTCTACAATCATTTTAATATTGTTTTTTAAACTATAATTATTATGTCTTTCTGGAAAGCATGGTCATGTTTTACTTCATGTTTGATTCTCACCACCTAGCATAGTCATTGGCACAAAATTTATGACCATTACACGTTTCTTTGGGAGTAAAAGGATGAGACAGTATAGGTTGTTCCAATCCTAGGTCAGGTTGCTCTGGAGAAGGTAGGCTTAACCCAGACCTAAAAGGACAGCACAGCAATTAGATAGGTGGACATAAGGGGAGAAATAATTCTAGTCTGGACTTTCCAAGTGCACATGGAGATACAAATACTTGAAATCTCATGAATATTTCACTTGAGTGTTTTTAAAATTGATTTTCTAATTCTGGCAACAAATCTACATAGTTAAAGATTTGAAGAAATATATTAGACATGAACTTTATGATTTAGACATATTCTTCATAGACTAACTGAATAATTGTAAGCCTTTATCTCATGCTGTGAGAATGCCAACCTTTCAATTCCTCCAAGCATCCTGTTGCAGAAGGTCCCTTATTGCACAGCCAACAACTATCACTTTGTTTTACCAATATTTAAGAGACAGAAGGATTACAACTACATCAATCATCTTGAATAACAGAAAGAAAAATTACTGCATTATTGCAAAATAAATGTATCTCATTTTCTAGAGAAGTGTCTGTGATTGGCACCATTCACTTATGATAATGTAGGAGACAGTCTGTCATTTGACAACATTCTATTCTGTTGAGTCAGAGGTGGGACATGAACAAGTTTTCAGAGGGCAAGCAAAAAGTTAACTCATGACTCCAGAAAGCTTCAGACTTCTTTTTAGGACAAGAAAGTTTTCCAACAAACATCGGGGAGAATTACTCAGTTGTCTAACACTATGGCAGTGTCTCTGTGTACCAAATGGCTTAAATGTATTGACGGATGGGACAAGAAAACCAAATGCTTATTCAAGCATGTTGCCGTTGCTGGGTATTTTGACAGCCTTGAGTAAATACAGAGCCCATGGTTTCAACTGAGATCATAGCTACAGACTTACATGATATAATTTTGCTGTCAACAATTATGTTTATATAATCAGCAAAGCTGAAATTAGCTATTCTCTCAGAAAATTGAAAAAGAAACTGATTGGAAAGAGGAAAAAATGTTTTATTAACTTGTCCCTCTCAACAGCTGGATGGATTATGCAAGTTCACAAATACTGTTTCCAATTTTTAAGGTCAGTTAAATAATTGGATTAATGGATATTTTATTTGCTTCTTCCTAACATGCATGGATAATAGCTGTGTTTGAAATAATGTTTTTTTTTTAATGATACAGCTACTTGGATGTTTTATTTTCTGATTTAAAACATCTTAGTCAAGGATATAATTATACTAATTTGTAGACTGAGGTCCCCCTTAAGACGTGGGCAATATCTTTGTATATTATTTCCTAAATAGTACCAAATATGGGCTAGATATATTCTTGGCACTCAATCATGTGTGGTTGGTAGAGATGGTGGTCTTTGTATTTTGCCTGATATTGGTGTGCCGTTTTTCTGAATACATCATGCATTTATCAAAATATCCAAATAATAATTGTGCTGTGTTTTGTATTTGCATTTTTCTTTCTACTCTTTTTCATGTAGCACACTCATTTCATTATTTTGGCTTTATAGGCCAGTGGAAAGAATACAATTTTCCATCTTATTAAAATTAAGATCTTTCTCAGAAGTAAGTTAAAAACAGCTGAATAAAAACACTTCAAACTTGGTAAGTGACTAGGTCTCCTGAAGAATTATGTCACAGCTAAGTTTCAAAGAAATATTTGAAAAGAATGTTTAGAGGTTTAATTTTTTTTAATTGAAGTATAGTTGACTTACAATATTATATTAGTTTCAGGTGTACCACATAGTGATTTGATATTTTAATAGATCATAATCTATATAAAGTAATGATAAAATATTGGCTATATTCCCTGTATAGATCATTGTATCTTATTTATTTTGTACCTGGTACTTTGTACCTCAATTCTCGCCACTGGTAACTACTGTTATGTTCTCTGTATCTGTGAGTCTGTTTCTGTTTTGTTATAGTACTTCATTTGTTTTATATTTTAAACAGTTAAAACATAGTATTTGTCTTTCTCTGTTCTTTATCCATTCATTTGTTGATCAACACTTTGCTTGCTTCCATATATTGGCTATTGTATATAATGCTGCTATGCACGTTAGGGGTGCCTGTATCTTTTCAAGTAAGTTTTTTTTCTTTTTTTTCAGATATATATCCAAGGGTGGAAATGCTGGATCATATAGTAGTTCTTTTTGAAAAATTTGAAGAACCTCCATACTGTTTTTCATAGTGTCTTTACCAATTTACATGCCCACCAACAGCGTATGAGGGTTCCCTTTTCTCCACAACTTTACCAACACTTGTTATTCCTTGTCTTTTTGATGATAACCCTTCTTACGGGTGTAAAGTAATATCTCATGTGGTTTTCATTTGAATTTCCCTGATGATTAGTGATTTTGAGCATCTTTTCACATGCCTGTTGGCCATTTTTATGTCTTCTTTGGAAAAAATCCCTATTCATATCCTCTGCCTACTTTATAATCAGGTTGCTTGTGTTTTTATATTAAGTTGTATGAGTTCTTTATATATTTTGGATATTAACTCCTTATGGAACCTCTCATTTGCAAGTATCTTCTCCCATTCAGTAAGTTGACTTTTCATTTTGTTGATGGTTTCCTTCACTGTGAACAAGATTTTAAGTTTGATTAAGTCCCATGTGTTTATTTTTGTTTTTGTTTCCCTTTCCTGATGAGGTGTCCAAGAAATATTGTTAACATCAATGTCAAAGAGTTCCTAGGTTTTCTTCTAGGACTTTTATGGTTTCAGGTCTTACATTTAAGTCTTTAAATCATTTTGAATTTTTTTATATGGTGTGAGAAAATGTTCATTTCATACTTTTACATGTAGCTATCTAGGTTTCCAGATACCATTTATTAATGTCTTTAACCCATTGTATACCCTTGCCTACTTTTTCATTGATTAATTAATTATAAGTGTGGGTTCATTTCTGGGCTTTCTATTCTGTTCCATTGACCTATGTGACTACTTTTGTGACAGTACCATACTGTTTTGATTACTGTAACTGTGTAGGATAGTTTGAAATCAGGGAGTGTGATACCTCCAGATTTGTTCTTTCTCAAGATTGCTTTGGATATTTGGAGTCTTTTGTGATCCACACAAATTTTAGGATTATTTGTTCTAGCTCTGTGAAAAATATCATGGATATTTTGATAGGGATTGCATTGAATCTGTAGATTTCTTTGGGTCATACAGACATTCTAACAATATTAATTCTTGTAAAACATGAACACATGATATATATCCATTTACTTTTATTGTGTTCAATATCCTTCATCAGTATTTTATAGTTTTTAGAGGACACCTGCTTGGTTAAATTTATTCCTAGATATTTTATTCTTTTTGATGTGACTGTAAATGAGACTATATTTTAATTTCTCTTTCTGATAGTTCATTACTACTGTGTGGAAACACAATAGATTTCTGTATTTAACAGAAATCCTGCAAATTTACTGAATTCATTTATTAGTTCTAGTGGTTTTTGTGTGAGGTCTTTATTTTATTTTATTTTTTATATATATAGCACCACATCATCTGGAAATTGGTGACAGTTTTACTTCTTTCCTTCCAACTTGGATGTTTTATTTAGTTTTTTTTTTTTTTTCTGGTTGCTATGGCTATGACTTCTTTAATGTGTTAAATAAAAGTGGTGAGAATACACATTCTAGTCTTGTTCCTGATCTTAGAGGAAAAGCTTCCAGCTTTTGACCATTGAGTATGAGGTTAGTCATGGATTTGTTGTAAATGGCCCTTATTATATTAATATATATCCCCTCTATATCATCTTTTCTGGGAGATTTATCATGAATGGTTGTTGAATTTTTTCAAGTGCTTTTCCTGCATCTATCGAATGATCTAATGATTTTTATCCTTTGTTATGTTAATGTGGTTTATCACTTGATTGATTTGTGGATATTGAACCATCCTTGCATCCCTGGGATAAATTTCACTTGATCATACTTATAAGTCTTTTTATGTATTGCTAAATTTAGTTTGCTAATAGTTTTTGAAAATCTTTGCATCTGTATTTATCAGAGATATTGGCCTCTAGTTTTCTTTTTGTAGAGTAGTTTTGTAGTGTGGTTTTTTAGTGTATGGTTTTGGAATCAAGGTGATGCTGGGCTCATACAATGAGTCTGATAGTGTTCCTCTCTCTTTAATTTTTTGCAATAGTTTGAGAAGAAAAGTATTAACTCTTCTTTAAATGTTTGGTAGAATTCTCCTGTGAAGCTATCCAGTCCTGGACTTCTGTCTGTTTCAAGTTTTTTATTTTATTATTGATTCAATTTTGTTTCTAACAAGTGGTCTTTCAGATTTTCTATTTCTTCATGATTCAGTCTAGGAAGATTGCATAATTGTAGAAATTTATCCATTTCTTCTAGGTTGTCCCATTTGTTGGCATATAACTTTTTGTAGTATTCTCTTATGATTGCCTTTCTATGTTATCAGTTGTACCTTCTCCTCTTTCATTTCTAATTTTATTTATTTGGGCCCTCTTTTTTTTCATAATGAGTCTCACTAAACGTTTATTGTGTTGTTTATCTTTTCACAAAAACAGCCCTTGTTTTCCTTGATCTTTTTTCTCTCTCTCTTGCTCTTTTCTTTTTCTGGCCTCTATTTCACTTATGTATTCTCTGTCCTATATTATTTTGTTTCTTCTCCTGATGTTAGGCTTTGTTTGTTGTTCTTTTTCTGATTGCTTTAAGTAGAAAGTTAGGTTGTTTATTTGAGATGTTCTTGTTCCTTGGAGCAAGCCTGTATTGCTATAAATTTCCCTTCTAGAACTGCTTTTGGTATGTTTCATAGATTTTTGGAAAGTTGTGTTTCTATTTTCATTCATCTCAAGGTATTTTTTTATTTTCTCTTTGGTTTCTTTGTTGGCCCATTTATTTTTTAGTATCAGTTTAAAAATTATTTTATTTTATTTTTGGTTGTGTTGGGTCTTTGTTGCTGAACGTGGGCTTTCTCTAGCTGTGGCAAGCAAGGGTTACTCTTCATTGCAGTGCGTGGGCTCCTCATTGTGGTGGCTTCTCTTGTTGTTGTGCATGGGCTCTAGTCATGCAGGCTTCAGTAGGTGTGGCTCATGGGGTCTAGAGTGCAGGCTCAGTGGTTGTGGCACATGGGCTTAGTTGCCCCGCCATGTGGGATCTTCCCAGACCAAGGATCTAATCTGTGTCCCCTGAACTGGAAGGTGGATTCTCAACCACTGAGCCACCAAGGAAGTCCCCAGTATCAATTTTTTTAGTTTTCACGAGTTTGTGTTTTTTTACAGTTTTATTCCTGTAACTGGTTTCTAATTTTATACCAGTGTGGTCAGAAAAGATGCCTGATATAATTTCGATCATCTTAAATTCATTGAGACTTGTTTTGTTACCTAGTATGTGATCTATCTTGGAGAACGTTCCATGTGCACTTGAAAAAAATGTGTATTCTGCTGTTATGGGATGGAATGTTTTATATCTATATCTATTCATTCTATCTAGTATTGTGTCACTTAAGGCTACTGTTTCATTATTAATTTTCTTTCAGGATGATTTATCCATTGATGTAAGTGAGGTATCAATGTTCCTTATTCTTATGGTGTTCTGTCAGTTTTATGTCTGTTAATATTTGCTTTATATATTTAGGTGTTTCTATATTAGTTGCATATATGTTGTTGTAAACTGCTATACCCTCTTCATGGATTGATTCCTTTATCATTTTATAATGCCCTTCTTTGCCTTTTGCTATAGACTTTGTTTTAAACTCTATTCTGATATCACTATTGGTATACCAGCTTTCTTTTAGTTTCCATTTGCATAGAATATCTTTTTTTTTAATATCATTTCTCTTTCAGTCTGACATGTCTTTAACTTTAAAGTTTCTCATAACAGCATATATATATGGGTCTTGAATTTTTTTTTTTTAAATCCACTCAATCACCTATGTCTTTTGAATGGAGCATATATTCCATTTCTATCTAAAGTGGTTTTTGATAGATACGTACTTGTTTTCATTTTGTTACTTGTCTTCTGGTTATTTCTTTAGTTCTCTGTTCTTCTTTTAGTCTCTTCCCTTGTGGCTTGATAATTTTCTTTAGCACTATGTTTGGGTTTCTTTCTCTTTTTTTCTTTTTTGTGTGTAACTCTTGTAGGTTTTTGGTTTGTCTTTACCATGAGGTTCTGTATATCAACATATATATATATATATATATATATAATCTCCTTGTTATAAACTTATGGTCATTTAAGTTCAAACACTCTAAAAGATCTACATTTTTTTAAAAAAATTATTGGAATATAGTTAATGTACAATGTTGTGTTAGTATTAGGTGTGCAGCAAAGTGAATCAGTTATACATATACATATATTCACTCTTTTTAAGATTATTTTCCTGTAAAGCTATTATAGAATATCAAGTAAAGTTCCCTATGCTGTACAGTAAGTCATTATTAGTTATTTATTCTATATATAGTAGCATGTATATGTCTATTCCAATCTTCCAATTTATCCCTCCATCCCTTACCTACTTGTAACCATAAATTTGCTTCCTACATCTGTAACTCTATTTCTCTTTTGTAGATAAGTTCATTTGTACTTTTTTTTTTAGATTCCACATATAAGCAACATCACATGATATTTGTCTTTGATTTACTTCACTCAGTATGAAAATCTCTACCACCCTCCATGTTGCTACAAATGACAATATTTAACTTTTCTTTAGGGTTGAGTAATATACCATTTTATATATGTACCACATCTTCTTTATCCAGTTCTCTGTTGATAGAGATTTAGGATGCTTCCATGTCCTGGCCATTGTAAATAGTATTGCAATGAACATTAGGGTGATGAATCCTTTCAAATTATGGTTTTCTCTAGATATATGCACAGGAGTGGGATTGCTGAATCATATGGTAGCTCTATTTTTAGTCTTTTAAGGAACCTCCATACCATTCTCAATAGTGGCTGTACCAGTTTACAGTCCCACCAACAGAGTAGGAGGGTTCTCCACACTCTTTCCAGCATTTACTGTTTGAAGATTTTTTGATGATGGCCATTCTGATTGTCGTGAGATGATACCTCATTGTAGTTTTGATTTGCATTTCTCTAATAAGTAGTGATGCTGAGCATCTTTTCATGTGCCTCTTGGCCATTAGCATGTCTTCTTTGGGGAAATGTCTCTAGGTTTTCTGTTCATTTTTGATTTTTTTTTATATTGAGCTGCATGAGCTGTTTATATATTTTTGGAGATTAATCCCTTGTCAGTTGCTTTGTTTGCAAATATTTTCTACCATTCTGAGGGTTGTCTTTTCATTTAGTTTTTGGTTTCCTTTGCTGTGCAAAAGCTTTTAGGTTCAATTAGGTCCCATTTGTTTATTTTTGTTTTTATTTTCATTACTTTAGGATGTGGATCAAAAAAGATCTTGCTGCAATTTATGTCAAAGAATGTTCTGCTTATATTTTCCTCTAAGAGTTTTATAGTATCCAGCCTTACATTTATATCTTTAATCCATTTTGAGTTTATTTTTGTGTACGGTGTTAGGGAGTGTTTGAATTTCATTCATTTACCTGTAGCTGTCCAGCTTTCCCAGCATCACTTATTAAAAAGACTATATTTTCTCCATTGTATATGCTTGCCTCCTTTGTTAGAGTTTAGGTGACCATAGGTGTGTGGGTTTATCTCTGGACTTTCTATCCTATTCCATTGAACTATATTTCCGTTTTTTTTTTCCAGTACCATACTGTTTTGATTACTGTAGCTTTGTAGTATAGTCTGAAGTCAGGGATCCTGATTCCTCCAGCTCCATTTTTCTTTCTCAAGCTTGCTTTGTCTATTTGTGTTTCCATACAAATTGTAAAATATTTTGTTCTAATTCTGTGAATAATGCCATTGGTAATTTGATAGGGATTGCATTGAATCTGCAGATTGCTTTTAGCATTGTCATTTACACAACATTGATTCTTCCCATCCAAGAACCTGGCATATCTCTCCATCTGTTTGTGTCACCTTTGATTTCTTTCATCAGTATATAGTTTTTTGAGTACAGGTCTTTTACTTCTTTAGATAGGTTTATTACTAGGTATTTTATTCTTTCTGATGCAATTGTTAATGGGATTGTTTCCTTGATTTATCTTTCTAGTCTTTTGTTGTTAGTGAATAGATAGGCAACAGATTTCTGTGTATGAATTTTGTATCCTGAAACTTTACCAAGTTCATTGATGAGCTCTAGTGCTTTTCTGATAGCATCTTTAGTGTTTTCTATGTATAGTATCATGTCGTCTGCAAACAGTGACAGCTTTACTTCTTCTTTTCTGATTTAGATTCCTTTTATTTCTTTTTCCTCTCTGATTGCTATGGTTAGGACTTCCAAAACTATGTTGAAGCATACTTGTGAGAGGGAACATCCTTGTCTTGTTCTTGATCTAGAGGAAATGCTTTCAGTTTTTCACAATTGAAAATGATGTTTACTGTGGGTTTGTTGTATATGGCTTTTATTATGTTGAAGTAGGTTCACTCCAGGTCCACTTAATGGAGAGGTTTTATCATAAATGGGTATTGAATTTTATCGAAAGATTTTTATGCATCTATTGAGATGGTCATATGGGTTTCATTCTTCAAATTGTTGATGTGGTGTATCATACTGATTTGTGGATATTGAAAAATCCTTGCCTCCCTGGGATAAACCTGACTTGATTGTGGTGTATCATACTTTTAATGTGTTATTGGATTCAGATTGTTAGTACTTTGTTGAGGATTTTTGTGTCTATGTTCATCAGTGATATTGGCCGGTAATTTTTGTGTGTGTGTGTGAAGTATTCTTGTCTAGTTTCGGTGTCAGGGTGATAATGGCCTCGTATAATGAGCTTGGGTGTGTTCTCTCCTCTGCAATTTTTTGGAAGAGTTTCAGAAGGGTAGGTGTTTTCCCTTCCCTAAATGTTTGATAGAAGTCTCCTGTGAAGCCAACTGGTTCTGGACTTTTGTTTGTTGGAAGATTTTTAATTACACTTTCAATTTCATTACTTGTGATTGGTCTGTTCATATTTTCTATTTCTTCCTTGTTCAGTCTTAGAAGGTTGTACCTTTCGAAGAATTTGTCCATTTCTTCCAGGTTTTCCATTTTATTGGTGTATAGTTGCTTGTAGTGGTCTCTTATGGCCCTTTGTATTTCTGTGGTGTACATTGCGTCTTCTTTTTCGTTTCTAATTCTATTGATTTGAGTCCTCTCCTTTTTTTTCTTGATGAGTCTGGTTAAAGGTTTATCTGTTTATCTTCTCAAAGAACCAGCTTTTAGTTTCATTGATCTTTGGTATTGCTTTCTTTGTCTCTATTTCATTTATTTCTGCTCTGATTCTTATGATTTCTTTCTTTGTACTATCTTTGGGTTTCATTTGCTCTTCCTTCCCTAATTGCTTTAGGTGTAAGGTTAGGTTATTTGAGATTTTTCTTGTTTCTCAAGGCAAGATTGTATTGTTATAACCTTCCCTCTTAGAACTGCTTATGCAGTATCCCATAGGTTTTGGATCATCATGTTTTCACTGTCATTTGTCTCTAGGTTTTTGTGTTTTTATTTCTCATTGATTTCTTCAAGTGATCCATTGGATATTTAGTAACATATTGTTTGGCCTCCATGTGTTTGTGTTTTTTAAAGTTTTTCCCCTGTAATTGATTTCTATGTCATAACATTCTCGTCAGAAAAGATGCTTGATATGATTTCAATTTTTAAAAATTTACCAAGGCTTGATTTGTGACCGAATTTTAAAGCTGGTTTGGTGTTGCTGAATTCTCTAAGGTTTTGCTTGTCTGTAAAGGTTTTGATTTCGCCACTGAATCTGACTGAGAGCCTTGTTGAGTAGAGTACTCTTGGTTTTACATTTTCCCCTTTCATCACTTTAAATATATCATGCTACTGCCTTCTGGCCTGCAGAGCTTCTGATGAAAAGTCAGCTGTTAACCTTTTGGAAGTCCCATTTTTTACTCCTCCAGCCCCACATTTTCACTTTTGTCATATTTTACATCTTTATGAGTATTCCATAGTTGTTTATTATAGTTATACTTGATTTTACGATTTTTTTTTCTTTTAATCTTCTTAATAACTTTAAATATTTGTTGATACACTCACTTTACTATATATATAGCTTTACTTGGTAGTTTTTTATTCATATGTTTTCTTATTTCAGCTTTCTCTTTTTCACTTAAAGAGAGATTTTAACATTTCTTTTAACACCAGTTTTGTGGTGTTGAACTCTCTTAGTTTTTGTTAGTCATTTCTTCTTCAATTCTGAATGATAACTTTTCCTTGGTTGTATTCTTTCCTTTCAGCACTTTAAGTATATCATGCCATTCTTTTCTGACATGCAAATTTTCCAATGAAAAATCAGTTGAGAACTTAATGGTTGCCCCCCGTATATGTTTTTTCTCTTATTGCCTTTAGAATTCTCTTTATATTTAACTTTTTCATTTAATTATGATGTCTTCGTGTGGGTCTCTTTGGATTGATTATGTTTGGGACTCTCTGAGCTTCCTGGACTTGAATATCTGTTTCCTTCTTCAGACTCAGTAAATTTTCAGTTATGATTTAATCAAATACATTTTTGCCTTTTTCTCTCTCCTCCTCTTGGACCCCTGTAATGTGAATGTTTTTTTATGCCTGATGTTGTCTCAGAGGCCCATTAACTATGCTTATTTATAAATTTTATTTTCCTCTTTGCTGTTCTGATTGGGTGATTTCCAGTATTCTTTCTTCTAGGTCACTTTTGTTTTCTTCTGTATCACTTAATTTTCCTCTGTATCACCTATATTTTTCATTTCAGTTATTATATTCTTCACCTCTGATTTGTCCCCTTTTATATTTTCTAGTTCATTTTTGAAGTTCTCACTATGTTCATCTATTCTTTTCCTGAGCTCAGGAAGCATTTTTATGACTATTGCTTTGACCTCCATTTCACCAGTTTTTTTTTTTTTTTCTTGTTCTTTCATTTGAAACACAATCCTCCATCTTCTCATTTTATTTGAGTTTGTCTGTTTGGCTCTGAAATTAGACAAAACATTAACCTATCTTGGTCTTGAAGGCATGTCCTTGTGTGGGAGTGTCCCCATGCAATCTGTTGTGCCCAGTGGTTTTTGAGGGAGACTTGGACCTGACGAGCACAGGCTTTGTGTAACCCCAGGGTGCACTGACTGCAGCTGCCTTGATGGGAGGTAGGGCTTGATCTAGAGATGTTAGAAACATAGCCCAGTGCAAGCTGGGGCTTCTCCCAGGCTTGATGGCAGTCTCTGTTTTGGTCAGTGGGTGAGGTAGTGGCTCAAGAGTTTAGAGCAGCAGTTCTGCTTCTCTGTGGTGTGATGACATCTCTGCCTTGGTAGGGAATAGTGCCAGAACACCAGCCCAAGACTGGGAACAAGCAAGTCTATGCTCATACTCTTCAGAGAGTGGTGTGTCTTACAGCCCTCCAGTATGCCCTAGTGGTTTTCAAAACAGCCAAGCGAGCTTTTCTTTCCAGTTCCAGACACCAGAACTGGGGTGCCCAATGTTAGGCTCCAACCTCTTGCTCCTTAGGGAGGATCCCTTAGCTTATGATATCCCCCACCTTTCTGGGTTATTCACCAGGCATGTGGATCCCACATAGATTGCTTCTCCTTCTCTCCTACCAGTTTCTGTGTGATTCTTTCTTCATAACCTTGGTTGTAGAAGAGGCATTCTGGTTGATCTCAGAGAGTTGCTCTATACATAGTTATAGTTTTGATGTATTCATGGAAAGAGGTGAACACAATGTGTTCCCACTTCACCATCTTAATCTTCTCCTTCTAGATGTTTTTAAAGGTTCCTTCTGACTCAAAAATTGGAAAATGTCAAGATTTTAGGAAATAATTTTGAAAGAGAGGAAACTAGTCCAAACTTGTCTTTCATCCCTGCTCAGAAAGACAAGGCAAAAACTAAATAGAAGGTAGAATGAATGCTAGAATGTGGCCTAATGATTGATGTGTCAGAGGTAGTATGGTGCATTTGTAATCATCCAGACCAAGATGTAGTCCTAAACATGCATTTTTGTTCATGCCTTACATAGCATTATAGCTAGTCCAATGCTGAAGTTATTATTAAGTTTTATATCTCATCCCCCAAATCACATTTATTCTGCTATACAGATGTTAATTCTAGGGCTTAATCCCACCATCAGAACTCAATTTTATTACTGTACTATAAAAAGCTATCTTAATTACACACACACACACACATATATTTACATTGAAAATACATTGTGGTATTGCTTGTAATGCTTGTAATTGCTTGTGATGGGTAAAATGCCACTTGTAAGATATTCCCAAAGTGATTAACCTTGTCATTTTCCAACCCTTTTCCACTCAGCCTATCTATAAAAATCTGTGCTGCCTATGTTGTTGTTGTTGTTTTTAAGATGCCTGCTAGACAACTAATAGAATACAATGAAATAGCAATTCTTAGCCCACGGAGTTCAAGGTGCACTGGCAGTGCCATGGATGAGATTCTTTTAAAATAGCTAAGCCACAACCCAGACTGGAAACTGAGTGATAAGACTGAATGTATAACCCAGAAGGAGAAAAAAGTCTACAATTCTTGTTCTCAAAAGTGTGACTTTTCAAAGTTATTAATCCTTTATGTTGGCACTAAATTTTTAAATCTCTTCTTCCTGTATCACATTTAGTCTTCATCACCCATGACATGGGTTGGGAATATATAATATCTTTATTTTACAGGTGAGGAAATTTGGGTCAAAAGATTAAGAAATATACTCCACATTTCACCTTGATGGTGAGAATACAGAAAATACAACCCAAATCCCATACTACAAGAAGAACTCTATTCCTATCTTAAGGCACTGATTGCAAGGTTGTCCCAAGTATATTGGAGTCAACATTCATTGCTTAAATACTAATGTCAGTTTTTGACAGTTTCTTATCTCCCAAATTAACAGCACATGGGTACACATTTGTCTTATTATCCTTAGGTGGCATACTCCTTTCCCTTGATACAAAAAATACTAATATTTATCTAAATGTAGTTTATTTGGAAAAATATGGCTTAGAACTCAGACCCTTGGGATAATTTCAGTTATAAAACATTCTCAGTCATCTGAACTTATATATAAATGTAAGAATCTCTCTAATAGCAGCTCCATGAGCCAGTGTGTTATGTTCTAGGTAGGAAAAAATAGTGGATGAAAATTTCCATGAGAGTTATTTTCTTTACTCAAGGAACTTGCAATGGAGTTAGACTGACATTCATGAACTAAGGAACACCTCACATTGTATATGAAAAATGTAAACTAAATTGATAATCTAAACAATGATAAAATATGAAATGATGGAATAGTCAGAATGACATGAAATTAATTAGTAAAAGTATTTTTTAGGAAGAAATATTTGAGCCATATTTCAAAGGAATACAAGATTTGGATTTCTAGAGTAGTGTGTGTGTGTATGCATTTCAAACCAATGGAAGAAAATGAGAAGAGAAAACCGTCAGCAAATTCTATGCCCAAATCAAGAGTCAGCCTTTAATAATGGTCACCCTGACCCATAGCAAACCAAATATCAACATATACTCAATAACTTTAGTGATTATTAATATATTATATTATTATACAGAATGTTTAAAGCATAGGGAGTAGAATCAGATAGGCCAAGGTTCAAATATTGGCCATCTTATCATTTAACTGTGTACTTTAGCAAGTGGCTAAAACTTTCTGATCTATAACTTATGAATAATTATACCTACCTATATCACTCAGGGAGAGTAGAAGAATAATGGGTGTGAAGTACTTAGTGTAGAGTCTGCCTTCATGGCTTCATGCTATTTTCATCCAAGCAGATATACTTCTGTTGATTAGTGATAGTGGTAAATCTTTTTATTCCTTTCATTAAAAGTAATTAAAAAGCAAGACTGAAACTCAATAGAATTGTGTAACTTTCGGAACACATGCAATCAGTAGATAAGATTGGTCATACGGTGTGTTAATTAATAACTAAAGCCTCAATTTACCTCATGGTAATTTCCTAGAATTCTCTTTTCTGAGCTCAAATTTGTGTTTTTCTTTAAAAATGTGTTATATTATACAACTCCTACCTTAGTTTTCATCTTTTTGAAATTAAAATGTTTATGTCATTTAACTAAGTGCTTTGCAAGTACAAACAACTTGTTTATGTGTGCTCTGCCTACAGGCATCTCAAAGGTTTCTGGTAAATGATGTATGATGTGAATGGTTACATGGCTATAATACAATGAGGGAAATGCTTGGTCTTGGTTCAGGGGGAGACCTTGTGCAGATTTTAGTCATACTCTCCTTTTCACATCACCACCAGACCTTTAGGTTTTTGGGATATCCTGCTAAAAATTGGTGGAATTTGAAAGTTTTAGACCATGGAAAAGCAGGTGGGACATACTGGGTTAACTGGATAGGGCTGCCCATGTCTAGGGTCACAGATAAGCATCACTTCTCCTGGATAGCCAGTGAGAGATGTTTTGGTCTTGATCAATTAAAGTATGAAATATAAAACTTGTCTGAAGTAGCTTTTAAACTGTAGGAGGGATAATAATTGACATTTGTAAGGTTGGAAATTCCTTTCAGATGTGAGATTCAGACTCATTGCTGGAAGCAATCAGAGATGAGAAGAATTAATTCAGATTCAGTACCAAGAGATTTGAGTTAGACATGGGAGAATTCTAAGGCATATTTCCAAGGTATATTTACTGGTATAGCTAGGGCTATAGAATATAGTAAGTAGAGGAAAGAACATTTTTTTTTTAAATCACAGAAATAAGAAAACATAATATTTTTATTTATCTTTAAATACTGGTTGGAGTACAAGCTTTATTTTGTGAGAAGCGTACAATATATATGGTGGAAAGATGCTGTGCTGGAAGAATACACTGTTGCATTTTGAGTGACAGGCTGAGCTCTATTACTTCATTTTACATTCATTCAATACGGAGTCTTTGAGTGTTTGCTCTGTGCCAGGCAATGCACTCAGCACATTTTGGAAGATAATGTGGATTCATTTTTATATACAGACTACAAGCTTAAAAAAAGCAAACAGAGCTTTCGTTTGTTTATTTTTTAATTATCACGAGTTTACCTGAGAAACTAGGAAGCAGAAGGTTTATTCATAGTACAAAATTGAGCAGAATAATTTGGGACATTCATGAAAGAGGCTAAATGTCCATTCATGTGTGTTCATTCCTTGCTTTAAAGTTGAAAAAACACCAGAGTACTAGTCTGTAAGTCTTTCCTGCCATTAAGGTGACATATTTGTTCTTCGTTATAAAGGTTAAAAGAGTTGTATCAATGCCATATGCTCTGACAAGATTTAAAAGACATTTGACATGTGCTGCAAACATGTCACAGTATTGAAAAAAAAATTGGTAAGGGTCAGGTTTCTGGTAGACTCCTGTACCACCACATCTACAGTGAAAATACTTTAGAAACTACCTCTTCACCTTCACACATGATGGCAGTAAATCTGAGGAAAATACTCAGATAAGTCTCAAAAGCCTGGATTCAGCATTGGGAATCCAGGCTCCATTTGAATGTGCACATTATACTTATTGAGAATCATCAATGTTTTGTCAAACTCTACACTTGTTTTTTAAATGACCATTAATGTAAAAAGACATAAAAAGAAATGTGAGAGCCAATCTGAGTGCAGTCATAATGATTTTCACCTTTGAATCTGAGTTCCCAAATTATTTGACCACAGAAAGGACACAATTAACATGAAAAATAAAAGTAAATGATAGAGAACATCATTCTTCTTTTGGATCCTGGGTCACAAAAAAGCCGAAAGCAGGAAATAAGAGGTTAGAGTATACTTTAGATTCTTTTTTAGTCTTTGTAATTGTGTTACTGTAGTGAACCAAATCTTTTTGGAGAATAGGGCTTTCAAGGAGAAGAAAAATCCAATGATAGAAAGATGTAAGGCATATGTAAATATTTCATATCTAATATTTAAATATCTAAATATATGTAAATATATGTGTTTTTGTCTATCTGTAAACACAGCCATGTGTGTGTTTGCATGTGTGTGCGTGTGTGTATGTGTACAAAGACATTAATTTAACTCACTTGGATATTTATTTCTAGATATAATTGTTGACAATACATCAAACAAACAACCAAATTTCTATCCCAAATGCTGTTCAAGACTGTAGATAATTAAATATTTGTAGCTGCATCAGGGAAGCAGAATCAATAATAGGTTTTCTAGTTAAAAGTTTATACCTGTTCATAGTTTTGGCATTTGTTAGTTTCAGATGGTATTGTTGCTGATATTTATTAAATGTTTTACCTAAATGCATGTGGTACTTAAATTTGGCTGCTATTTTATGCAAACAGTAGTATGAGCTAGGCATTGTTCCTCAGGTAACAAAAAGGTTATGAAAACATCCCCACAGGTTAAAGAAACATACTGATTTCCCAAAGATTGGGTTAATTTGTTCCATATAATTCCTAGTCTATTCAGAAAATACATCCAGGTAATGATACAGGGTTGATCTCTTGTACAATAGCAATCTTTGCTTTCTTACAGAGCCACTCTCAACTTCAGCCAATTTGGTCCTTGTGGGTCATAAGAGAAGCCAGATGAAGACATGTGCATCAAAATGATCACTACTCCTCAGGCTAGTACTTAGAAGATAGTTAATAACACTGATGGCTAGCATTTGTGCAGGGACTTGCATACTCCAAGGCATAAGTACTAGTCTCTCTGTCTCAGTTTGTCCTTTTCTTGCAACAGTCCTATGGAGAAAATATGGCAGCTTTCATTAAAATTCTTGTGTTATTGATAGGAAAATTAAAGTACAAAGAACTAAAGTAATTTGACTTAAATAAAATTGAAAAACTGGTAAAAGAGATAGGATTTGAATTTAAATCCTTGATATCATAATAATATGATCTTTCAATTTGGTAGAAATTAAACATATCTACCAAACATAGAAGCACATCATTAAATTTATGAACCTATACCTAGGAAAAAACGTGTCCTCTATAATGGTAATTTCTCTAGGGATGGGTTGACTGAACTTCATTTGCACCTAGATGCTTTCTAAGCTTACTCCACAGGCTCTGCACTTGACATTAATATTCAAAGTAAATAAGACAAGTCCCTTGCCTTTATTCTCTCTTTGTTCCCAAAATCTTTATGGTTCTTTCTCTCACTTTCAGAGCCCTCTGATCCTCTTCATCATAACTGTTTCTAATCCACAGACATCCAGTTTCAGGAAACACAAAGAGTCCCAAATAAGATGAACACAAAGAGGTCCAATCAAGATACATTGTAAATAAAATGGCAAATATTAAATAAAAATAAGGACAGAATCTTAAAAGCAGCAAGAGAAAAACCAAATAGTTACATACAAGGAAACTCCCATAAGATTATCAGCTGACTTTTCAGCAGAAACTTTGCAGGCCAGAAGGCAATGGCACAATATATTCAAAATAATAAAAGAAAAAATCCTACAACCAATAATACTCTAGCTGGCAAGACTATCATTCAGATTTGAAGAAGAGATAGAGTTTAATGGACAAGCAAAAGATGAAAGAATTCAGGACCACTAAACTGGATTTACATTTTAAATTACCTTCATTAACTGGAAAAGGAACAACTAAAATATGAAAATTATTAAACGAAAATCTCATTGGTAAAGGCAAATATACAGCAGAAGTAGAAAATCAACCATGCATAAAGATAGTAGTAGAAATGTTAAACAACAAAAGCAGTAAAATCATCTGTATCCACAATAAGTAGTAAGGGATATACAACACAAAATGTGGTGGACAGTAAAAATGAAAAGTTGTTAGAATGTGTATGAATTTAAGAGATCATCAATCTTAATTATATATGTGTATATATATATGTTGTTATATATGAACCTCATAGTAACCACAAACCAAATTTGTATAATAGGTACACACACAAAAATAGAAAGTAATCCAAACATAACATTAAGATAGTCATCAAATCACAAGGGAAGAGAGCAAAAGGGGAAAAAAAAGAACCAAAAAAGAAATACAAAGACAACCTCAACAGGAATACAAAAAAAAAGTCAACAAAATTAAGAAAATGGCAATAAGTGCATACTTATCTATAATTACTTTAAACAAAAAGGACTAAATACTCTAATCAAAAGAGACAGAGTGACTGAATGTATCGAAAAAGGAGTCACATGTTGATGCTGCCTACAAGAGACTCACTTCAGATCTAAAGAAATACACAGATTAAAAATAAGGGGGTAAAAAAGTATGTCATGTAAATGGAAACAAAGAAATGTGGGGTAGCTATATAAGTATAGCTTATATCAGAAAAAATACACTTTAAAAGTCTGTAAGAAGAGACAAAGAAGAACACTACATAATGATAAAGGATCAATACAAGAAGATATAACAATTATAAATATATATGCATCCAACATGAGAGCACATAAATAAAAGAAATAAATATCAACAAATATAAAGGAACAGTAACACAATAATAGTAGGAATTTTAACATCTCACTTACATCAATGAGCACATTATCCAGATTAAGGAAACACAGGCCTTAAACAACACACCAGGTCAGATGGACTTAATAGATATATATAGAATATTCTGTCAAAAAGCAACAGAATACACATTCTTTAGAAGTGCACATGGAACTTTATCCAGGATAAATCACATGCTAGGCCACAAAACAATTCTTAATAAATTTAAGAAGATTGAAATTATATCAAGGATCTATTTTGGACATAATGGTATGAGTTGATATCTATATCAGCTACAGGGAAAAACTTCATAAAACACAAACAACTGGAGGCTAAAACAATATGGAGGCTACTTACCAACCAATGGGTCACTGAAGAAATCAGAGGAAATAATAAAAAAAAAAATACTTGGAGACAATGAAAGTGGAAATAAAATGATCCAAAATCTGTGGGACACAGCAAAAGTAGTTCTAACAGGGAAATTTATGATAATACAAGCCACACTCAAGAAACAAGAAAAATCTAAAATAAACAACCAAAGACAGTAGAAGAAAATAAATTATGAAGATCAGAGCAAATAAATGAAATAGAGATTTAAAAAATAGAATAAAAGGATGAACGAAACTAATACCTGTTTTTTGACAAGATAAAAAAAATAGATAAACCTTTAGCCATAGAAAAAGAGAGAGAGCTCCCCAATATAAAATCAGATCTGAAAGAGAAGTTACGATTGACACCACAGATACAAAGGATTATGAGATTACTATGAAAAATTATATTCCAATAAAATGGGAAATATAGAAGAAATGAATAAACTCCTAGAAATGTACAATCTCTTAAGAGGGAATCAGAAAGAAAGAGAAAATATGAACAGACAAATTACCAGTAATGAAATTAAATCATTCAAAAAGAAAACCACTCTTGCACTTATATTCAATATAGCATTGGAAGTCCTAGCCACAGCAATCACATAAGAAGAAATAAAAGGAATCCAAATGGGAAAGGAAGAAGAAGTAAAACTGTCACTGCTTGCAGATGACATGATATTATACATAGAAAATCCTAAAGATGCCCCCCAAAATTATTAGAATGGCATTAATAAATGAATTCAGTAATGTTGCAAAATACAAAATTAATATGTAGGAATCTGTTGTTTATATGCACGAATAACAAAGTATCAGAAAAAGAAATTTAAAAAAAACATCTCATTTAAAATTCCATAAAAAATACCTAGGAATTAATCTAAGGAAGTAAAAAACCTCTACTTAAAAAAACTATAAGACACTGACAAATGAAGACAACACAAACAAATGGAAAGATATACTATGCTCCTTTAATGGAAGCATTAATATTGTTAAAATGACCATACTACCCAAGGCAATTTACAGATTTAATGCAATTCCTATCAAAATACCAATGACATTTTTCATAGAACTAGATAAGTAATTATAAAATTTGTATGGGAAAACAGAAGACCCTAAAGAGCCAAAAAATCTTGAGAAAGAGGAACAAAGCTGGTGGTATCATACTCCCTGACTTCAAATATACTGCAAAGCTATCATAAACAAAACAGTATGGTAGGGGGACCTTCAACATGGTGGAGCAGTAAGAAATAGAGATCACCTTCCTCCACACATATACATTAAAAATACATATACATGTGGAACAACTCCTAAAGAACACATACTGAATGCCGGCAGAAGACTTCAGACTTCCCAAAAGGCAAGAAAATCCCCACATATGTGGCTAGGGCAAAAGAAAAAAGAAATAACAGAGACAAACGAATAGGGATAGGACCTGAGCCTCTGGGAGGGAGCTGTGAAGGAGGAAAAGTTTCCACACACTGGCAAGCCCCTTCACTGGCAGAGATGGGGAGTGGGCGGGGGGAAGCTTTGGAGACACAGAGGAGAGCAACAACAGGGGTGCAGAGGGCAAAATGGAGAGATTCCCGCACATAGGATTGGTGCCAACCAGCACTCACCAGACTGAGAGGCTTGTACACACACCCTGCGGGGTGGGTGGGGGCTGGGAGCTGAGGCTGCAGCTTCGGAGGTCAGATCCCAGGGAAAGGAATGGGGTTGGCTGCATGAACACAGCCTAAAGGGGGCTAGTGCACCACAGGGAGTTAGGAGGGTGTCCGGGAAAATGTCTGGAACTGCTTAAGAGGCAGGAGACTATTGTTTTGGGGTGGGCAAGAAGAGGGGATTCAGAGCACAGCCTAAATGAGCTCCAGAGATGGGCGTGAGCCACAGCTATCAGGACAGACACCAGAGACAGGCATGAAATGCTAACGTTGCTGCTGCTGCCACCAAGAGTCCTGTGTGCAAGCACAGGTCACTATCCACATCCCCGAGGAGCCTCTGCACCTCACCACTGCCATGGTCCTGTGATCCAGGGACAACTTCCCTGAGAGAACACATGGGATGCCTGAACGCCTCATCTGTTGCAACGTCATACCAGCCTCTGCTGCCACAGGTTCACCCTGCATTCCAATTATAACTACTGTACCATTCCCTCCCTCAAGCCTGGATGAGCCAGAGCCCCCTAATCAGGCACTGATTTAACCAAATACATGCAGAGGTGGGGCCAAAATCAAAGCTGAACCCCAGGAGCTGTGCGAACAAAGAAAAGAAAGGGAAATTTCTCCGTGCAACCTCAGGAGAAGCAGACTAAATCTCCACAATCAACTTGACGTACCCTGCATCTGTGGAATACCTGAATGGAAAACAAATCATCCCAAAATTGAGGCGGTGGAATTTGGGAGCAACTGTAGAACTGGGGTTTCCTGTCTGTGACTGATTAGTTTCTGATTTTTATGTCTATCTTAGTTTAGTTTTTAGCACTTATTATCCTTGGTGGATTTGTTTATTGGTATGGTTGCTCTCTTATTTTTTATTATATTTTTAATTTAATAATATTTTAAATTTTATTTTATTTTATTTATTACAATTTTTCTTTCT
This sequence comes from Balaenoptera musculus, assembly GCF_009873245.2. Classification (NCBI taxonomy): domain Eukaryota; kingdom Metazoa; phylum Chordata; class Mammalia; order Artiodactyla; family Balaenopteridae; genus Balaenoptera; species Balaenoptera musculus. Next base: position 53,032 of record NW_023503257.1, read on the forward strand.
TTCTTTTTTTCTCCCTCTTCTTCTGAGCCATGTGGCTGACAGGGTCTTGGTGCTCTGGCCTGGTGTCAGACCTAAACCTCCGAGGTGGGAAAGCCAAGTTCAGAACATTGGACCAAGAGACACCTACTGGTGCCCACATAATATCAATTAGAAAGAGCTCTCCCAGTGATCTCCATCTCAATGCTAAGACCCAGCTCCAACTAACGGTCAGCAAGATTCAGTGCTGGATGCCCCATGCGAAACAAATAGCAAGATAGGAAAGCAAGCCCAATCATTAGGAGAGAGGCTGCCTAAAACTATATTAAGATCACAGACACTCCAAAACACACTGCTGGAGGCAGCCATGCCCACCAGAAACACAAGATCTAGGCCGACACACCAGAACACAGGCACAAGTCCCCTCCTCCAGGAAGCCTACACAAGCCACTGAATGAAACTCACCCACTGGGGGCAAACACCAAAAACAACAGGAACTACGAACCTGCAGCCTGCAAAAAGGAGACCCCAAAACACAGTAAGTTAAGCAAAATGAGAAGACAGAGAAACAAAAAGCAGATGAAGGAGCAAGGTAAAACCCACCAGACCAAACAAATGAAGAGGAAATAAACAGTCTACCTGAAAAAATATTCAGAATAATGATAGTAAAGTTGATCCAAAATCTTGGAAATAGATTGGAGAAAATACAAGAAACGTTTAACTAGGACCTAGAAGAATCAAAGAGGAAACAAACAAAGATGAACAACACAACAAATGAAATTAAAAATTCTCTAGAAGGAATCAATAGCAGAATAACTGAGGCAGAAGAACAGATAAGTGACCTGGAAGACACAATAGTGGAAATAACTACTGCAGATTAGAATAAGGAAAAACAGAATGAAAAGAATTGAAGACAGTCTCAGAGACCTCTGGGACAACATTAAATGAAACAACATTCGAATTATATGGATCCCAGAAGAAGAAGACAAAAAGAAAGCGTCTGAGAAAATATTTGAAGAGATTATAAGTGAAAACTACCTTAACGTGGGAAAGGAAATAGTCAATCAAGTCCAGGAAGTGCAGAGAGTCCCATACAGGATAAATCCAAGGAGAAACATGCCAGGACACATATTAATCAAGGTATCAAAAATTAAATACAAACAAGAAATATTAAAAGCAGCAAGGGAAATGCAACAAATAACATGCAAAGGAATGCCCATAAGGTTAACAGCTGATCTTTCAACAGAAATTCTGCAAGCCAGAAGGGAGAGGCAGGGCATATTTAAAGTGATGAAAGGGAAAAACATACAACCAAGATGACTCTAGAGAGCAAGGACCTCATTCAGAGTCTATGAAGAAATTAAAACCTTTATAGACAAGCAAAAGTTAAGAGAATTCAGCACCATCAAACCAGCTTTAGAAGAAATGCTAAAGGAACTTCTATAGGCAGTAAACACAATAGAAGAAAAAGACCTACAGTAATAAAAAGTTAAGAAAATGGTATTAGGAACATACATACCGATAATTACCTTAAATGTAAATGGATTAATTGCTCCAACCAAAAGACACAGACTGGTTGAATGGATACAAAAACAAGACCCATATATATGCTGTCTACAAGAGACCCACTTCAGACCTAGGGAGACATAGAGACTGACAGTGAGGGGATGGAAAAAGATATTTATTCCATACAAATGGAAATCAAAAGAAAGCTGGAGTAGCAATTCTCATATCAGACAAAACAGACTTTAAAATAAAGAACATCACAAGAGACAAGGAAGGACACTACATGATGATCAAGGGATCAATCCAAGAAGAAGATACAACAATTGTAAATATTTATGCACCCAACATAGGAGCACCTCAATTCATAAGGCAAATTTTAACAGCCATAAAAGGGGAAATCGACAGTAACACAATAATAGTAGGGGACTATAACACCCGACTTTCACCAATGAACAGATCATCCAAAATGAAAATAAATAAGGAAACACAAGATTTAAAGGACACATTAAACATATGGACTTAATTGATATTTATAGGACATTCCATCCAAAAACAACAGAATGCACTTTCTTCTCAAGTGCTCATGGAACATTCTCCAGGTTAAATCATATTTTGGGTCACAAATCAAGCTTTGGTAAATTTAAGAAAATTGAAACCATATTAAGTATCTTTTCCAACCACAATGCTATGAGACTAGATATTAATTACAGGAAAAAATCTGTAAAAACCACAAACACATGGAGGGTAAACAATACACTACTAAATAACCAGGGATCACTGAAGAAATCAAAGGCAAAATAAAAAAAAATACTTAGAAGCAAATGACAGTCAAAACATGACGACCCAAAACGTATGGGATGAAGCAAAAACAGTTCTAAGACAGAAGTTTTTAGCAATACAATCCTACTTCAAGAAACAAGAAAATCTCAAATAAACAACCAAAACTTACACCTAAAGCAATTACAGAAAGAAGAAGAAGAACAACAAAAAACCCCAAATGCAGCAGAAGGAAAGAAATCAAGAGATCAGGTCAGAAATAAATGAAAAAGAAATGAAGGAAACAATAGCAAAGATCAAGAAAACTAAAAGCTGGTTCTTTGAGAAGACTAACAAACTTGATAAACCATTAGCCAGACTCATCAAGAAAAAAAGGGAGAAGACTCAAATCAACAGAATTAGAAATGAAAAAGAAGAAGTAACAACTGACCCTTCAGAAATACAAAGCTCAGAAATACAAAGGATCATGAGAGATAACTACAAGCAACTATATGCCAATAAAATGGACAACTTGGAAGAAATGTACAAATTCTTAGAAAAACACAACCTTCTGAGACTGAACCAGGAAGAAATAGAAAAAAATAATTAGACCCATCACAAGCACAGATATTAAAACTGTGATTAAAAATCTTCCAACAAACAAAAGCCTAGACTAGATGGTGTCACGGGTGAATTCTATCAAACATTAAGAGAAGAGCTAACACCTATCCTTCTCAAACTCTTCCAAAATGTAGCTGAGGGAGGAACACTCCCAAACTCATTCCATGAGGCCACAGTCACCCTGACACCAAAACCAGAAAAAGATGTCACAAAAATAGATAACTACAGGCCAATATCACTGATGAATATAGATGCAAAATTCCTCAACAAAATAATAGCAAACAGAATCCAACAGCATGTTAAAAGGATCATACACCATGATCAAGTGAGTTTTATCCCAGGAATGCAAGGATTCTTCAATATAAGCAAATCAATCAATGTGATAAACCATATTTTAAAAATTGAAAGAGAAAAACCATATGATCATCTCAATAGATGCAGAAAAAACTTTCACCAAAATTCAACACTAATTTATGATAAAAACCCTCCAGAAAGTAGGCATAGAGGGAACTTACCTCAACGTAATAAAGGCCATATATAACAGACCCACAGCCAACATCGTTCTCAATGGTGTAAAACTGAAACCATTTCCTCTAAGATCAAGAAGAAAATAAGGTTGCCCACTCTCACCATTATTATTCAACATAATTTTGGAAGTTTTAGTCATGGCAATCAGAGAAGATAAAGAATAAAAGGAATACAAATCAGAAAAGAAGAAGTAAAACTGTCATTGTTTGCAAATGACATGATACTATACATAGAGAATCCTAAAGATGCTGCCAGAAAACTACTAGAGCTAATCAATGAATTTGGTGAAGTAGCAGGATACAAAATTGCACTCCTCTACATTAATGATGAACAATTTGAAAGAGAAATTAAGGAAACACTCACATTAACCATTGCAACAAAAAGAATAAAATACCTAGGAATAAGCCTACCTAAGGACACAAAAGACCTGTATGCAAAAAACTATAAGAGACTGATGAAAGAAATTAAAAATGATACAAACAGATGGAGAGATATACCATGTTCTCAGATTGGAAGTATCAACCTTGTAAAAATGACTATACTACCCAAAGCGATCTACAGATTCAATGCAATTCCTTTCAAACTACCAATGGCATTTTTCACAGAAGTAGAACAAAAAAGTTCACAATTTCTATGGAAACACAAAAGACCCCGAATAGCAAAAGCAAT
>NW_023503258.1:0-57183 GCF_009873245.2 Balaenoptera musculus
AAAAGACCTGTACTCAGAAAACGTATAAGATGCTGATGAAAGAAATTAAGAATGATACAAATAGATGGAGAGATATATCATGTTCTCAGATTGGCAGAATCAATATTGTAAAAATGACTATCTACCCAAAGCAATCTACAGATTAAATGCAATCTCTATCAAATTACCCAGGGCATTTTTCAGAGAACTAGAACAGAAAATTTTACAATTTGTATGGAAACACAAAAGACCCCGAATAGCGAAAGCAAGCTTGAGAAAGAAAACAGAGCTGGAGGAATCAAGCTCCCAGATTTCAGACTATACTACAAAGCTACAGTAATCAAGACAGTATGGTACTGGCACAAAAACAGAAATATAGATCAATGGAACAGGATAGAAAGCCCAGAGATAAACCCACGCACACATGGTCACCTTATCTTTGATAAAGGAGGCAAGAAGCTACAGTGGAGAAAAGACAGCCTCTTCAATAAGTGGTGCTGGCAAAACTGGACAGCTACATGTAAAAGAATGAAATTAGAATACTCCCTAACACCATACACAAAAATAAACTCCAAATGGATTAAAGACCTAAATGTAAGGCCAGAAGCTGTAAAACTCTTAGAGGAAAACATAGGCAGAACACTCTAGGACATAAAGCACAGCAAGATCTTTTTTTGACCCACCTCCTAGACTAACGAAATAAAAACAAAAATTAATAAATGGGACCTAATTAAACTTAAAAGCTTTTGCACAGCAAAGGAAACCATAGACAAGATGAAAAGACAACTCTCAGAATGGGAGAAAATATTTGCAAACGAAGCTACTGACAAAGGATTAATCTCCAAAATATAGAAGCAGCTCATGCAGCTCAATACCAAAAAAACAAACAACCCCATCAAAAGATGGGTGGAAGACCTAAATAGACATTTCTCCAAAGAAGACATACAGATGGCCAACAAACACATGAAAAGATGCTCAACATCACTAATTATTAGAGAAATGCAAATCAAAACTACAATGAGTTATCACCTCACACCTGTCATAATGACCATCATTAAAAAATCTACAAACAATAAATGCTGGAGAGGGTGTGGAGAAAAGGGAACCCTCTTGCACTGTTGGCGGGAATGTAAATTGATACAGTCACTATGGAGAACAGTATGGAGATTCCTTAAAAAACTAAAAATAGAATTACCATATGACCCAGCAATCCCACTACTGGGCATATACCCAGAGAAAACCATAATTCAAAAAGACACAGGTAGCCCAATGTTCATTGCAGCTCTATTTACAATAGCCAGGACATGGAAGCAAACTAACTGTCCATCAACAGAGGAACAGATAAAGAAGTTGTGGTACATATATACAATGGAATATTACTCAGCCATTAAAAGGAACAAAACTGGGTCATTTATAGAGACGTGGATGGACCTAGAGACTGTCATACAGAGTGAAGTAAGTCAGACAGAGAAAAACAAATATCGTATATTAACGCATATATGTGGAATCTAGAAAAATGGTAAAGATGATCTTACTTGCAAAACAGAAATAGAGACACAGACGTAGAGATCAATCGTATGTACACCAAGGGGGAAAAGGAGGGGGTGGGATGAACTGGGAGATTGGGATTGACATATGCACACTATTGATACTATGTATAAAACAGATAACTCATGAGTACCTACTGAATAGCACAGGGAACTCTACTCAGTGCTCTGTGGTGACCTAAATGGGAAAGAAATCCAAAAAGAGGGATATGTGTATACGTATAGCTGATTCACTTTGATGTACAGTAGAAAGTAACACAACATTGCAAAGCAACTATACTCCAATAAAAATTAATTATAAAAAAAAATAAATTAAATAGTGCCATTAACTATAGTCACCATGCTGTACATTACACCCCAGGACTTATTTATTTTATAACTGCAAGTTTGTACCCTTGGGTCCCCTTCACCGATTTTGCCTACCCCCCCCCCACTCTGGCAACCACCAGTCTGTTCTCTGTATCTATGAGATGGATTCTTTTTGTTTGTTTGCTGGTTTGTTTATACATTACACATATAACTGAAATCATAAAGTATTTTTTTTCTGACTTATTTCACTAAATGTAATGCCCTCAAGGTCTATCCATGTTGTTGAAAATGGCAGGATGTCCTTTGTTTTAATGGAAGAATACTATTCCAGTGTATAGATATACCACATATTCCTTATCCATTCATCTGTCAGATGGATACTTCGATTGTTTCCGTATCTTGGGTATTGTAGATAATGCTGCAATGAACATAGGGGTTTAGATGTCTTTTCGAGATAGTGATTTTGTTTCTTTCAGACAACTACCCAGGAGTAGAGTTGCTGGATCATATGGTAGTTCTATTTTTAATTTTTTGAGGAACCTCCACACTGTTTTCCATAGTAAAACATCTCATTTTAATTGATGTCTTACCTTGTAACCAACAGTCTAATCAGAGACTGACATGCATTAATTCGTTCAATCCTCGTACCATTCTGTGATGACACCGTTATCCCCATTTTACAGATAAGAAATTCAAGGGTCAGACAGCTGGGTGACTCTCTCTCCTAAGTGTCAGAGTCCAGACCCTCTCCCCGTGAGTCCCCTGGGTTTAACTTCTGCACCACGCTTCCGAAAAGAAACATAAAATAAAAACAAGAGTCACCCACTGAGTGAAAAAGGTCTACCTCACACGTTAAGAAGTTGGTATGCTTCCCTGCTGGGACAGTTTTGAAATGACAAAGTTATAGAGATGAAGCAGAGATGCATGGTCGTCAGAGGTGGGAGATCGTGGGAGCCTGAGAATGTGAAAGGGTAGCACTAGGTAGATCTTTGTAGTGAGGGAATAATTCTGTATCTTTTTGTTTCAATTGAAGCAGAGTTGATTTATAATATTGTGTTAGTTTCAGGTGTACAGAAAAGTGATTCAGATATATATTATATATATATATCAACACACACATACAATTTTTTTTCAGATTGTTTTCTATTATAGGTTATTACAAGATATTGAATAGAGTTCCCTGTGCTCTACAGTAGGGCCTTGTTGTTGATCTTTTTGATATATGGTTGTGTGTGTCTGTTTATGCCACATGTCGTTCTGTAAAGAGCTTGTATCTATCATTTTTTTAGATTCCACATATAAGTGATATGCGTCCCTTCGTTTCTGGCTTCTTGATCCATTTTCAAATCCAGCAGCACAGCATCTTTGAATCTCCCTTTCTGACTTCTTCGTGAGTCCTCACGTCTTCTCTAGGACTGGAGCCCCCGCCCTCCCTTTCAAAAGGACCCTCGTGATGACTCTGGGCTCAGCTGGATCCCCGGGGATCATCTCCCCATCTCTAGATATTCTCAAGATAACCACATCTGCAAAGTCCCTTTGACCATGTAAAGTAATATACTCACAGGTTTGAAATGTTAGGGCATGGACATATTGGGGGGCTAGGGGAGCATAATTCAGCTCCCCGGAGTACAGTCAGACAAGATAGTACTAAAGGAATGAACTTGCTGTCACCTTGAATAATAAGAATTATGAAGAAGCATGGCAGAGAAGGATGCTAGCTCCTGCCATGTAGTTATAGCTACAATGATAGGGTTGGGTACAGATCTTCATTTTCTCTCCTGCTTTATAACTTTTCAAAACATGTCTGTACCTTTCAATGTCGATACAATTTAGTCTCTATAGAATCATACTGTGGATTCCCATGGAAAGGGAAGTATCAAGTGTCTGATACAGAAAATGGAGCAACCAAATGTGGTCGCTTGTTTCAGAGTATCCTTGACTTGATTTGGAAACAGTTTTCCAAGTGCAATTGTATGCAAGTTCATGGGCAGATGCACAGCTTGCCAGCTAAGGGCAAGAGACCCAGGTGTTGAAGCTGACACCTCAGCGTTAATAGCCTTTCAGGTAAGCTGTGTATGATGCTGTGGTTTTCACGGAGCATGGAGGGATTCAGAAGACATCAGCTGCTGTCTTTTGCTTCTTTTTTTTTTTTTAACAACCACTAAATAAAATGTGGCATTTATTTCAATTCAGTATATTGCATAGCTCCCCATCCAGGCAGTCTCAAATGCAGTTTCCGTACTCAAAAATCTCCCACCCGCAGCCCGAGAGGCAGACATCCAAACACACCACCATAATTCAGTGAGAAGATTGAGGCATACATAATAGACGACAGACATAAAGCCAGGCAGGATAAATATTCAGGGTTGGCAGACCTCACGAGCCATCCTCTCATCCTGAAGAATTATGTAATGCATTCAGCTTTGCAGAGTGTTAGATTGATTTAGTTGACTATTAACTCCCACCAGGACACACCTTTGTTCTGTGACTTTGGCCTTAGGTTGTCTTTTATTTCACCCAATATTTTCCCAAATATGCTGGGTGACTACTCCTGCATGTTTGTGACCTAGAGCTGACTTACACACAAGGTAACAGTGCTTCTCAAACATAATGTGCACCCAGATCACTGATGAAACGCAGATTCTGATTCTATAGATCTGGGGCGGGGTCTCCTTCTACCCTGCTCCTGAGTGATAATCCAAACTTATGCCATGGATTTGCAAGTGGCTAGACAAACTGAAAAGAGACACCATTTAAAACTGTGAAGCCATATTTCTCTATAAGATTATGTGGAGAGGCATTCTATGATGGAAATATGTATTCAAACATTATGACTCTACAGAGTGGAAAACTTGGGATTTCAGATTCCTCCAAGGGTCGTAATGGATGATATATAACAAACCCACTGTGAGAAAAAAGAAAAATCTAATTGTCTATCTCTCTTGTTCACGATCCATCCTTCCATCCAATCATCAATCCTTCCATCTATCCAGCCATATGATCATTTATTCATCCATCCATCTATCCAATAATCCATCCATTTTATTATCCATCTATCCATCCATCCAAGCATCAATCTTTCTGTTCATCCATCCATCCATTCAATCATCAATCCTTCCATCTATCCATCCATACAATCATTTATTCATCCAACTATCAACCTATATATATATATATATATATATATGCATAAATGTTCAGTTGACCCTTGAACAAAGTGGGTTTCAACTCTGCGAATCCACTTATATGCAGATTATTTTCAATAGTAAATACTACAGTACTACATAATTTGCAATTTGTTGACTCCATGGATGTGGAACTGTGGATACAGAGAGCCAACTACACATTATACGTGGATTTCTGACTGCACAGATGGTTGGCACCCCTAACCCCCCATGTTGTGATGTTCAAGGGTCAACCGTATTTATGAACACACACAAACAAGCCAGAGCAATGCCCCATAAATTATGATCTAAAAGAAAAAAGTTAATTTCACCCAAGGATTGAGAGTGGGAAATGGAAGTAAATACAATGACAGCGAAGGTTTTGTTAAAGGTTTTGGTGCTTGCACCAAAAGTGTGTATTTTAAATAGGGCTAGACAAACTGAAAATAGACACTGTTTAAAACTGTGCGGCAAAATTTCTCTGTAAGAGTTCATGGAGAGGCATTCTATGATGGGAATGTGTATTCAAACATTCTGACTCTATAGTGTGGAAAACTTGGGTTTTGAGATTCCTCCAAGGGTTGTATTGCGGATGATAACACATCTACTATGAGAAAAGAGGAAATACAAATTCCTCTCTCTCACTATCTATCATCCGTCCATTGAATCATCCATCCATCAACCCATCCATCCATCCGTCCGTCCATCCATCCAATCATGCATCTATTCACCTATCTATCCATCCATCTATCTACATATATATGCATACATACACACACAAGCCAAAGCAATAGCCCATAAATTATATTCTAAAGACAAAAGTTAATTTTGTCAAGGGGTTGAGAATGAAAAATGGAAGTAAGATACAATAAGAGCAAAGGTTTTGTTAGAGAAAACTTTTGGTGCTTGCACCAAAAATGTGTTTTAAATACAAGCTGGATAGCCCTTCAAACTCAAAACACACACATGCCTCCCCCCTCACCAGTCCTAAAAGAAAGTTAGAGAAAATGGATGGCCTCTCGGGACTGGCCCTGGACACCTGTGAGATGCTTAGCCTTGGATTCTCAACAAGGAAGGGAGCTTAGAAATTGAAGTCCACATGGTTTGTGACAATGATTCTCCAAAGCAATTTCTCTGCATACACAAAAAGCCAGACCTCTTGCAATTTCGTAGTCCACACAGAGGTCCCCAGTACTGCCTGGTGTGGGAAACAAATGCTTGCACTGTCAAATCCCTGTTCTATCTTCCCGCACGCTTGCTAATAACCATGGCAAGAAAGTATTCCTGGTGCCCTGCTTTTCATAATCTCATCTTTTATCTCTGGACATCTTCCCTTTGAATTCCTTGAGTCTTCTCCACTTTTCACATGTGTCTCGTTTCAGTATCAGAAATTTAAACAGTCTGTAAGACTTTATTTCTGTTACAGACATAACTTTAAAATAAGCTGGATGGCACAAGTGGCCAAAATTCTTTTACCAACACTTCCTGAAAAAAATTAAACTGGGACTTTCCTGGCGATCCAGTGGTTAAGACTCCATGCTTTCACTGCAGGGGGCACGGGTTCCATCCCTTAGTAGGGGAAGTAAGATCCCGCATGCCACGTGGCATGGCCAAAAAGAAAAAGAAAATAATTAACCTGGTGAGATCAATACCCAGTTAACTGATCTCAGACAAAACCTGACTTAGTGTAGCTTTTTCTACAAAAGTGTTTGAAATATAGAAAGCTTTGACAAAATCTAGGAGCCATCGATCTAAATGCATCTTATTTTATGTAAAATGTGCAGCTGGTTTCCTAAATGCTTTACAGCAGTTATTGTAAACATGAATCGCTGGGGCCCTGATCCCCAGCAGGTTTTTTGGATGGGTCTGCAGGTGCTAGATTCTAGGTGAACAATCATCTCTGTTGCAAACAAATGTTCCCACCTGAAAAGGTTGAGACATATTTTTAGAAATTTATTTAAAATTTCACATTATCACTCCATGTGTTCCCCAAGATTATCTGAGTCTTCTGTCCATGGTATATTCAAATGTTGGCTCCAGTGGTGATCTTTGGTTATCAGGCTTATTTCCAAAGATTTTTAAAAATTAATTGAGGGTCAGATTGGACTATGGTATATTTTTGACATTCCAAATGCCCTACCAAATATCAAAGAAGAAAACAAAAATCATACATATGTTAGAAAATGAAAAAGTACCCAAAAGATATGTTTCTGACATTTTCCTCACTCAAAATATTGAAACAGCTGATGTGTGTTTTCTAAGCATAAACAACAAGTCATTTCCTTATCATTCTCAGAACAGTCGAAGTCTTCCTTTGTGTAAGAGTTTGAAGATTAATGTAAGCCTTTGAAGTATAGCCGATGTTTAAACAGAGCTTAATTTAAAGAAGGCTTTTAAAAGATGGGAATTATTTTAGGGAATGGGGAGAAACGGAGACGTTCATGCCAGCCGTTGCTTGATAAGATGGGAGGGAATCTCCCATGTCCTGTTGGTAGTATTGGTAGGAACATGCTTTATGAAGAGTGGTTTCACCAAGTCATTAGTACTAACCCTACAGCCGCCAACACCAGGGCTACAGGTCTGGTACTAGCACCGCTTGTACTGAAAAGGGACTATCCTTTATACCAGGTGGCATCCTAACAACTCGTTTAGTCCTTACAACTATGCTATACTGTAGGTATTATTACAACTATGCTATATTACAACTTACAACTATGCTATATTGTAGGTATTATTACCGTCCCAATATAATGGATGAGTCCTTACAACTATGCTATATTGTAGGTATTATTACAACTATGCTATATAACAACTTACAACTATGCTATATTGTAGGTATTATTACCGTCCCAATATAATGGATGAGTTGACCAATTCTGGTGCTGCTCTAATGTGCAAATGTGTGCTTGTGGGTTTCTGTTTGCTCTATTTCTCTCCACTTGACATTTATCTGTTTCTTCTAACTGTAGACTTCAAGAGCCAAAGTCAGATATTAAAAATGACAGCGTTATAGGGTGTGTTAACCCACTCTCAGCACTGTGTAAAGAGGCATCCCTGGTCGCCTTCCCTGATTGCACCCAGACTGACACACCACCCTCAAATGCCAAAAATATGATCCATGCCTTGGAGGGACTCATTTGTAGCTATTAAAAATCATGGAATGGAAGAATCGTTAGTGACATGATAAAATTAGTGTGATATTTTAATTAAAAAATGCAGACTGTACATCTAAATGGAATAATAATCCTGTTTTGAGAAGCAATAAAAACAGTAAGCATGTATTTGAAGATAGAATAGTTTCTAGGGACTTCCCTGGGGGCGCAGTGGTTAAGAATCCGAATGCCAATGCAGGGGACACGGGTTTGAGCCCTGGTCTGGGAAGATCCCACATGACGCAGAGCAACTAAGCCTGGGCGCCACACTACTACTGAGCCCACGCGCCACAACTACTGAAGCCCATGCACCTAGAGCCCGTGCTCTGCAACAGAGAAGGCACTGCGATGAGAAGCTCGTGCACTGCAACGAAGAGTAGCCCCCACTTGCCGCAACTAGAGAAAGCCTGCGCAGCGGCAACGAAGACCCAACGCAGCCAAATAAATAAGTAAATAAATAAATTTATATAAAAAAAAAGAAGTTTCCTATTCTATGAGTTTTTTAAATTCCCTGAATATTTGACAACAAATATATTTTATGTTTATCATCTCCATATACTTGAACTTATGGATATTTCTTTTCATTGTATTGTTTTGTGTCTGATTTTCACTATCTGTTGTTGTGGACAAAGGAATAAAATTACCAACTTCCCAAATTTCCTCCAATCCATTTTATATCAAATGAATGAGTTAAAAATTTCTAATTTATCAAAAGATTTTTTAATATATTTATTTTTCAATGGTACTTAGAAAGTCTGAGTTCCCTTTAAAAAGTATATCCATGAACAAGAAAATGAATGAATAAAGACTGTAAAAGGTAAAAGAAAGTATAAGAGTATCTTATTTGCTGGATAAAGCAATCCATTCATAACTGAGTGGTTCCTGAAAAACACAAGTTATTCTTCAAAAATATGACTGAAAACTGGTCTATTGTGTCTACGCAGCTTAGGTATAATATCACTATCCATGGAAACAGTTTTCTTTACCTTCTTTATAAGCAATCTTTGAAACTTCACACTTCTTAGATGATTTTGCTAGAACTAAGTGATTTGAAATTATGGTAGTTTTCAACTGGGATATTTAAATGAATTCCACTGGGAAATTTTCATTATAGTCTCTTTTTTTTTGCCTTGCTCATACATGACTACTTATTCCATGTGTTGTCACCAACAACTAAGTTCCATTAACTTTAATGAAAAGGTTAATGAGTGCCTAAGAGTATTATTAAAATTGTCCTTGTATTTATTCAGCCATGTCTATATATTAAATACATAAATCAGTATATTCTCAACTCATAAAGTTTTTTTTCTTGTCCTTCACACAGATAAATTTTAGTATATGTTGACGAGTAATATGAAAAAATAAGAGCAAAGTGAGCCATATTTTTGGCATAATATGAGATATTCAAACTCAAATGGTTTATTTAGTTGGCTCTCATGATTTTTTTTTTTTTTTGATGCAGACAGTAACTTTTAAGAGCAGAAAAACAGTTTATTAATTCCCAAGCTGTGAATGTGCTGTACATTCTTGGGAAATGTTTGCATTGCTTATATCTATGAAAATTATTATCTGATGGAATACTATAAATTTAGAAACATGCCTGTGCTACGTGTTTAATATACAATTTAATATATTTTAATACATTTGTATCAATAATACATTTTAAATATGTTTCAAGTTCTTACAGGACACTGCATATTCAGGGGAAACTTAATTTTGATATTAAAAAGAGATCCCCATTTCTATCTTTGACCTATTGCTACGAATCCATGCTCCTCTCTCCTGCAAATACTTTCCAATACTGATGACTGTATGTTAAAGCCTCCTTAGAATAAAAAAACGGATGAAGGGTCAATAGAATTTTCTGGTTTTCTTCTTTTTTGTTTTGTTTTCTTTTGGCTGCGTTGGGTCTTCATTGCTGTGCACGGGCTTTCTCTAGTTGCGGTGAGCGGGGGCTACTCTTCGTTGCAGTGCACAGGCTTCTCACTGCGGTGGCTTCTCTTGTTGCGGAGCACGGGCTCTAGGTGTGCGGGCTCAGTAGTTGTGGCTCGCAGGCTCTAGAGCGCAGGCTCAGTAGTTGTGGCGCACGGGCTTCGGTGCTCCGTGGCATGTGGAATCTTCGTGGACCAGGGCTCGAACCCACATCCCCTGCATTGGCAGGCAAATTCTTAACCACTGCACCACCAGGGAAGTCCCCTCTTGGGTTTTTTTTTGTTTGCATTATCCAGATGAATTAGTTTCATTTTGCTCATATTGATATGCTTTTGGTTAAAATAAAAATTATTTCTAAGTTATCAGGGAACAGTCTTTTTATAAAAATACTCATTTCATCTATGTGCATGGTTTCTTTTAACGAGCAGTTTTTAATCTAATTTTATGCTGTTGTTGTTGGTTTTGGCTGGCCTATTATTACCCAGTAGTTTTGTAATATAGTTTTGCTTTCCTTTTTCTTACTTCCAAAAGTTCTTTCATCTGTAACCGAAATAATTAAAGAATATGCAATGTTAGACACATTTTCTTGATATACTTTTAAATAGGAATTGTAGATGTAAAAAAAAGGAAAGCAACACAGGAATTAATATTAACAATTTTCAGAGCAATGCATCTTCATATTTTCAAGCATTAGTAAACAGCCCATTTGCCGCTGAAATACCACAAATACATATTTCAATTTCTCTTGAGAACGTCTCACTAGTTTTGTTGCAATTTAATTAACTAGCAAGGTAGCACTGATTCCATGAGTCTGTATATCAAAGCTCTCTAGAATATACTTGAAGAGGGTTTTAAGTAAGTGTAACCCTGAAATGCTGGGGCGAATAAGTCAGTATGCTTTCAAGTGAAATACCTTTCTTTGAAGTGAATAACACAAAATTTCAATGACACCTATGATTCAGCCACTAATATTTTTACAACAGTAATATCCCTTCCAGTTTCAAAACTATGGATTTCAAAGCAATCCCCATCCAGAGGGTTAATACAAGTGTGGGCTTTGAATTTAGCTGTGAGCTCTTGAAACTGTGCACAATTCATAGGTTCCTAAAACCGTAGACATCTTTCTGTCTACACTCTCTCATATTCTACATCTAATCTGTTAGACGAATCCTTTTGGCTAAACCTTTGAAATACTCTGAGGATCAGATACCACTTCTGACCAAACTCAACAGCATTGCCCTGAAGGCTGACCCTCCATTTTTTTTCCCCCATGAATTTCTGCATCCTTGGTCTCCACCACTCGGGCCCATGTCCGAGGCATTTCCCAACACAGGTAAGCAGATAATAACCGCCTTGCTTAATGCTTTGCAATAGCTCCCCAAGGTAGCCAGTGAAACAGACTTAAGTATCTGGTACCCTGTCACACTGAGTCCTCATCTTGTATTTCTCCTACCCTCCCTGCCTTCAAGTCAGAGGTTACCTGGGAGACACCTGCTCACTCCTGCCTTGGGGTCTCTGCATTGTTTGGTCCCCACATCTGTGTAGCTCCCCTCCCTCACTCCTTCCAACTCTTCCTTCAAGAACTGTCATGCCCGTTTTGCTTTCCCCTTCTGCCTTTAGACCTTAGTGAAAATTTCAGCCCACAACTCCACACTTCTATCCCGCAGATTGCCAGCTCTCTACATCAACTGTTTCAATAGCACTTGCTATTGTATGTTTCTAAAATACTTTTTAGTTTATTTACTATATTCTTCATTGACTCTTTTACTAATTGTAAGACCCCCAAGGGTAAGGATTTTTGTTTCGTTCATCACCGAAGTATCTTCAGCATCCTGTCTGGGACAATTCTGTGTCAGAATACAGATATGGACCACAGGATATCACTTATAGGTGGAATCTAAAATATGACACAAATGAACCTACCTACGAAACAGAAACAGACTCACAGACATAGAGAAGAGACTGGTGGTTGCCAAGGGGGAGGGGGTTGGGGAAGGGATGGCGTGGGAGTTTGAGGTTAGCTAATGTTAGCTATTATATATAGAATGGATAAACAACAAGGTGCTACTGCAGAGCACAGGGAACTATATTCAATAGCCTATGATAAACCATAGTGGAAAAGAATGTATATATGTATAACTGAATCACTTTGCTGTCCAACAGAAATTAACACAACATTGTAAATCAACTATATTTCAGTTAAAAATTATAAATAAAAGAAAATAGGTATTAAATAAATAAAACAGCACCCTACCTGGACATTTCTTTATCAATAAATAAATGAAAATATGAACACAATTTCTACAATTTCTCTTTAAACTAACTTAATTCAATATCACATAGTACCCATAAGGGTTAACTGCAAAGTCTGTTTATTTTACCTTTCGGCATACCATCTGATTACTAAAATAGTTATCGCCGTTGATTGCATCCCTTTGCACCATTTTCTATCCTTATGAAAGAGTTTTGGGCAATTACTCTGGTAGAGCCTTTCTAGGCAGTCCAGTTATTGAGTATGATGAATGCATTCCATGAAAACAAAAGACTGGGGTAAATGCAGAAACTCACCAGGACTTAGAGAAAGGCATAAAACCAAACAAGAGAATACACTACAAAATGAGTGTTCGTTGCAAAATGTATTAAAAAAAATCTGCCCGTCAATACCTTGTAATAACCTATAGTGGAAAAGAATCTGGAAAAGAATAATATATGTACATATATATACGGCTGTACACCTGAAACTAACACAACATTGTAGATTAACTATAGTTCAATCTAAAAAATGGTTTAAAAAATCTGCCCAGAATCATTTTTATAAATTAAACGATTATGGCAAAAAACCAGTTTCATGTGTCAGGAAAGATTCAATAAAAACCATCAGGCTTACTCGTATCTTCAATATTTATTGAGCACCTACTACATAGGTGTATGCAGTAGCCTAGGTGTAGTGAATAAAACAGGCATGCAACCCTCTTTGTTCCTCTTAAACATCCTTGACAGGGAACAACGGCACACCAGGAGCTCGGAAATACTTCTGTGTCTTTGCTGCAAGTGTTTGCATCCTTCAGTTTGATAGAAGTTTATGGATGCCTCTTATTTGCAGAATACCAAGGCAGCCAACACAGGTGGAAGGATAAATGACACATGATTTAGCCCGTTTACTAAGAGCCCTCTGTCTAATAAACACACAAAGATTTGGAAGAAGGTAGGGACTTCTTTGCAATTGTGTCTTGGTTATTGTTTTGTTATCTCTCTCTCTGCTCCCCGAGATAGTTTTATATTTCAGAGTTCACAGACATTACTGGAATCCAGTATACCTCAGGCATGTCTGTGTCTTTAGGGGTGGGAATGTAACCCACCCAGAAATGGGACATGGTGTGGAGGACGGGTATGATATAGACACAGGGTACCATTGGCATATAAGGAAAAATCTGGTAACTTCTTCCTTTATAATTTTTACAATTTTTTATAACTTAAAAAATTAATTTGTTATTGACTTTAGATAAATGCTCAGGTCATTAACTCTTTGGCAATACATTTGTAAGCAATATTATTTGCAAAGAAATTAACAGTGTAAACTACCTTTATTATAAACAAATTTCTGTGTATCCCCTTTATGTTATGGACCCTAGGACACTAATTCCCATTTCTGTCACTAAATTAAAATAATAATCGAGATGACAAAGAAGGGTCAATGCTCACAGACTGGGTGGATGACTGCTAAATCAATTGTGGAAAAATCTAAATATAAACAGAAATAAATATCCAATGTATAATAGCTGCCTAAAGGTACTCACAGAAATGAGTAAGGAAGCAGAAGAAGAGTTTTAAAGTGGAGACTACTTAAAGAAAAAAAATAATGATTTAAGATGGA
Organism: Balaenoptera musculus; assembly: GCF_009873245.2. Classification (NCBI taxonomy): domain Eukaryota; kingdom Metazoa; phylum Chordata; class Mammalia; order Artiodactyla; family Balaenopteridae; genus Balaenoptera; species Balaenoptera musculus. The sequence goes on from NW_023503258.1 coordinate 13,958, forward strand.
ACAAAATTACACTAGATGAAGGTGATATTTGAAACTTAAAATATTCTGATTTTAGTTGACTTTGGATATTTAATATTTTTAGGATAATTACTAAACATTTAGTAATTATAGTCTATTTTGTGCTCTAACATATCTGTATCTTTTTCTTTATTAAAAATACTATATAAAATAGAATGAATACTATAAAAAATAGAATACTATATACTATTTGATGTTATAGAAAATGTGTTATAATGAAAGGTATTCACCTTTGTCCTTAATTTCTTTAAAAAAAAAAAAAGGAGATTTACAGTCAGTCCTTGATTTAATTCTGGGTTGAACTGACCAAGGATAAAATACATTTCAGAGATAATAAAAGAAATTCAATTGGGTACCAGATATTATGGAATTGTCAACAATTATTTACTTTCAGAAGTAAAACTAGAATTATACATTGTTTAGAAAGGATATTGAAATATTAAACTATAAAAAATGTCATCTTTAATTTGACATCATTTACCAGATAAAAGTGAAGCAAATACAGCAAAATATTAAAAATTGTCAATCTAGGGAAAGAGTGCTCAGTATTTGTTATACACAATGCTCTACATTTCTGTACATTTGAACGTTTTGGAAATTTTAAAAACTCAAGAAAAGAAATACGGCAATTAGAAAGAAATTTATCATTTAATGTGTATCGAATAAAATATGAAACCTTTTACTTATTCATATTTTACTTTATCTAAAACATATCTTGTTTAAAATTTGTAGTAATGGTTGAGAACCCTTCACCAAATCAAAAGAATTCGTTGCCCTGCTAAAATACCTTTGTTTACTTATCTTCATGGGAGAGAAAACAACAGGACCAGTGCATTAATGTTTGCCCAGTCACAACTAAGCTTGTGGTGTGAATGTCTGGAGTTGCATTTTTGAGGGATTGGTGCCAATTGCACATTGTAGATGCCCAGTGAGTAAAAGGAAAATATATTCTATGTGTTCAAAGTGTAATGATAAGTTTACAAGACTCTTAATTGCATTGTGATATGGAGGTGTTGACTGTAAGGGAATAAAATAGTTTCCTTAGTTTTGAGAAACTGTGATTCTAACATAAAATGTTATTCAGTGAAGTTTTTGTGACGTTAAGAACTCTCTTAGGTGAAGGGCTGTTTTTAGTGTTGAGAAACCACAGATGTCTGACATAAAACAGGCATGATTTTGACAAGCCCAGGCCATTTTAAAACACTGTCAGGTAGTGGTACTCTTGGAAATGTTAAAAAAGCCAGAATCACTTTTGAAGTAGACACAGAGAGAACTGGCATCTTTTTCTTTGATCTTTTAAACACACCAAAGATAGTCACATTTGTATACTGGCTATTCTGTATTTTGGCAACACAGAATTATGTACAAATTTAAAGTAGCTGATATATGGATATAAAAATAACACATCAAGACCTCTGATATCCACTGGTATTGATACATTATGTGTAAAATAGAACACTGTACTTTTACGTTTTTCTACAAAAATAATATTGTTATCCAAATTCATTTAGAAGCTGAGAAGGTAGAAACCACTAATAGATTTCCATGTTCTAGAAATATATATTCAGAGTGGAAAAAAAAGTATTATTCTATCAACAGATGCAGGAAAGCATTTGACAAAACCCAATAAGAATTCATAATAAAAACTCTTAGTAAACTAGGAATAGAAGGGAACTTTCTGAATTTGATAAAGACTATCTATGAAAAATACAGTTAAGCTTTCTCACTAAGACGAGGTCCAAAGCTAGGATGTCCACCTCCTTTTCAACATTGTACTGGAATTTCTTACTAATGCAATAAGGCAAGAAAAGGAAATAAAATGTATACAGATTGTGAAGAAAGACATCAACCTGTTTGTAGATGTCATGATCATCTATGTACAACGTCTAAAATAACTGATTAAAAAACTCCTGGAACTAAAAGGTGATTACAGCAAGGTTGTAGGATACAGGATTAATACATAAAAGTCAACTACTGTTCTATATACCAACAATAAACAAGTGGAATTTGAAATTAAAAACAAAATGCCATTTATATTAGCACCCCCCCCAAGATAAAATACTTTGATATAAATCTAACAAAATATGTACAAGGTCTTCATGAGGAAAACTACAAAACTCTGATGAGTGAAATCAGAAAAACTAAATAAATGGAGATATATTCCATGATAATGTATAGGAAGAATCAATATTGTCAAGATAGCAGTTCTTCCCAACTTGATGTATAGATCTGATACCAATCCCAATCAAAATCCTAGCAAGTTATTTTGATAGATATGGATGAACTGATTCTAAAGTTTATTTGGAGAGGCAAAAGACCTAGAATAGCAAACACAATATTGAAGGACAAAACAAAGGACTTACGCTATCTAACTTCAAGACATACTATAAAACTACGGTAATTAAGACAGTGTGGTATTGGTAAAAGAACAGACAAATAGATTAATGGAATAGAATAGAGAGCCCTGAAATAGACCCATAAATATAGTCAACTGATCTTTGGCAAAAAAAAGCAAAGGCAATACAATGGAACAAAGATAGTCTCTTCAACGAATGGTGGCTGGAACAACTGGACATCCACATGCAAAAAATCAATTTAGATACAGACCTTAGACCCTTCACAAAATTTAACTCAAAGTAGATCACAGACCTAAATATAAAATACAAAACTATAAAACTCCTACACGATAACATAGGAGAAAACCCAGATGACCTTGGGTACAGTTATGTCTTTTTAGATACAATACCAAAGATGCAAACTGTGAAAGAAATAACTGATAAGCTGAGCATCATTAAAATTTAAAACCTATATTCTGTGAAAGACAATGTCAAGATATTGAGAAGATAAATCAAAAACCTGGAGAAAATATTTGCCAAGGACACATCTGCTAAAGGACTGTTATCCAAAATATACCAAGAACTCTTAACACTCAACAATAAGAAAGCAAACAACCTGATTAAAAAAATGGACCAAAGACCTTAACAGGCACCTCACCAAAGAAGATTTAACGGTGGCAATAAAAATATGAAATGATGCTCCAGATCACATGTCATCAGGGAAATATGAATTAAAATACCAGTACACATCCATTAGAATGGCCAAAATCCCCAACACTGACAGAACCAAATGTTGGCAAAGATTTAGAGCAACAGAAACTCTCATAAATTGCTGGTAGGAATAAATAAATGGTACAGCCACTTTGGAAACCAGTTTTATAGTTTCCTATAGAACTAAACATACTCTAACTGTAAGATGCAGCAATCACACTCCTTGGTATTTACCCAAAGGAGATGAACACTTGGGTCCACACAGAAACCTGCACATAGATATTTACAGCAGCTTTACTCATAATTGCCCAAACTTGGAAACAACCAAGATGTCCTTTAGTAGGTTATTGGATAAATAAACTGTGCTAGATCCAGACAATGGAATATATTCAGCTCTAAAAAGAAATGAGCTATCAATCCATTGAAAAAAACATGGAGGAACTTCAAATGCATACTACTAAGTGAAAGAAGCCAGTCTGAAAAGGCTACGCACCATGTAATGCCAACTCTATGGCATTCTGGAAAAGGCAAAACTATGTAGACAGAAAAAGGATCAGTGGGGAGGGAAGGATGAATAGACAGCACAGAGTTTTCTAGGGCAGTGAAAATATTCTGTATGATATTATAATGATGGATACATGACATTATACATTTGCCTAAACCCACAGAAAGTACGACACCAGGAGTGAATCCTAAGATAAACTATGGATTTGGGGTGATTATGATGTGTCAGTGTAGGTTCATTCTTGGTAAACATGTCCCTTTCTGGTGAGTGATGTCAATAACAGGGGAGGCTATGCGTGGGTGGGGGCTTGAGGTAAATGGGAAATCTCTCGTCTCTCCCTTTTTTTGTAAACCTAAAACTGCTCTAAAAATAAAGTCTTAAAATTAAAAAAAATAAAATAAAATTATTCTAGATTAGTAACAAACAGTATTTTACTTACTCTATTATAAATATTTCTATGATTATTGTTTTCCTATTTTATATGAAGGTTTGTAAACAAAAAAGGCCACTATATCAGCCTCTGTGGATATCAATGTATTCCTATAAGCAGAAGGACAATTTTTAAAGCAAATTTAATATTTTATGTACTCTACCACCATAGAAGAGCCTGCTTTCTTGTACATGCCCTTCCAGGGCCTGGACACACAGTGGTGAGACAAATAAAGCCAATTGTCCCTTTGAGGAACTAGTGTATCTGACTGAGTAAATGAAGATGTAGCAGCTAATGCCAGATTCTAGAAAGTTCTATCATGGAGGGAAAGAGAGAGTGGGATAGTGTCCTTGGTTTTGATTGATGGTCATAATGTTCCCTAGTAGTTCTGGAGGTTGTTCCACACACAGGGTTGGAAGCTGGGTGAATAGCAGAAGGTAAAATCTTGGGGAAATGAGTGAAAAAAGTGACTGGAAAAAAGACTGGGTCAATATCAGCGTAGGGGAGCAGGAGCCGGTCCAGGACGTACTGGTCTTCAGAGGCTATATACAGCAGTTTGAAGCTTGTTCTTAATTATCACAGGAAAGTATGCAAGAGTCAAACAGAGGAGATCCTCAGATGTTCTGTGGAGAACACACTGTAGGAGGCAAGAGTGGAAAATATAAGGATGAGTAAGAAGGCTCGGAGGATATCCAGGAAGATGTTGGTGGTAGTGGTACAAACGGAATTCAAGTCAGGTTTGCTTTCAACAGCGACAGGACAGAATTTATTGATGTATTTATTTATTGTAGCGTGAGGCATCGCAAATCTAAATATGAGCACATCTGTTTTGAAGATTCCTCATAGCACTAAAAATCTGTAACCTGTGAATCTCAGCAGTGCATAGCCGTCCATGTTTCTTGGGTACCATGGATGGTGGTCTGAAACTTGGAGTGGTTTGCACATCCAAATACAGCATATCACATTCTCTCTCCAAAGTCAGAAAAGAATATATAGATTCTTTATTTAATACATGAATTTCTTATTCTCTGGAGAAGGCTGTGTCCCGACTGCTGTGTACGTGTGTCAAGTCAAATTCCACGTCTTTCTGGCTGATTACAAGCTGGAGGAAGATGGAAAACTACAGTCCCTCCAACCCTGCCCCATTGCAGTGTCTGTGATTTGTTTGTTGGGCTTCATATGCTAGGAGTGCAATTCCTTATTGCCTTAATTGCCATGACTTTCCCTCACTAGTTGTTGATGATATGACTTGTTCCTTTCAATGAACAAGTAGCTCTGCTGAAAACCCACATCATGTTTCTCTAGCCCTCTCTCTACCTTTCTACCTAATCCATCACCTTACTAAAACATTATCTCTTTATATCCTGTCTCTGCCACTAGAAAGAAACCTCTGTTAATGCAGTCTCAAATTTTTAAATTTATCTTTATTCTCTCAAAACATTCCATATTCCCTGGCCCACCGAAGGCATCAATGAGTAACCTCGATCCTGAATACAGGGAGATCCTTAATCTTTCTAATGAGAGAGATTTAATAATAAATTTATGCAATTTGAATATATAAATATTTAGAGAATTAGATGAAATGATCAAATCCCAAGTCTCAAGCACTTAAATTTAATATGAAATAATATCTTAATTTAGAAACATTGCCTTATCTCCTCTACACCTCATGACATAATTTTACGCACTTTTCCATACATTTTTGAAACAATATCTTCTTCCAAACAAGGAACCAAATGCAGTCGTTCATAAACATCAAATTCATCTCCAACTAAGGAATACTTGAGGTCAAGCAGATTTTGCATCATGAAGTCATTGAAAATTTTCTCGTAAGGCACAAGTGCTGATTTCTATACCATGACGAGTCTAGTTTTCCATTCTACTGGTATCTGCAGAATTGTTCATTCTACAAACAAAGCATTTACTGTATGCCTTTCTAAATGGATTTAAAATGTTTAAAAGTCACTTGGATAGTTTCATGCCATCAGCAAAAAATATTAAATGTTCAATTAGTTATTAATATGCAACATATATATACTAATATATATTACTATATACTGTATAGTATTTATATACATATACACTTATATATTACTATATATTAGTAGTATGTATATATTATTAGTAATAACTATACATAATTATGTATACTACATACCATTAGTAATAACTAATATGTTATTACTATATGCATACAATATATACATATAAGTTATTAACAAAGACAAATAAACATATATTACTATATATTAGTTATTAGTAATGATATATAAAACTATATATAATTATACATATATATAGCTATATAATTAGTAATAACTAATGCTTATTAGTTATTAGTACATATAATTAGTTATTTGTGTATACATATACTTTTGAGGGATTATATATTATATGTTATATATAATAATATATAAAATATATTGTATATTATATATGATTATATACAGATATATAGTATACAAATATATGTATATAAAGTATATATATATTTATTTTGAGGGATTCATTTGAGGCTCCTGTGCCTTCTTCAGAGATTATACAGATATTCAAAATAAAGTAATTCAGAGATGGGTGGTGATATTAGTTATCTACCTCTGGGTAACAAATTACCCCTTTTTCCTTTTCTGGGGGGACCCTGACGGCAATCAGTCAGTTATTAAACATCTCTATGTGGATTCTCCAATTTGTGGATCAAATAGCCATGCCAGGCCAGCTTAGGAAACTAGGCTTCTACCCTGTCTGATCTCACGGATCCCACCATCGCTTCCCGCAGGCCGGTCGTCTTTGCTAAACTTCACAGCTGTGCCCCCATTGTATTCCTGTTTACAACGCTTTGTGTAGGAGAAAGAAACACGGAGAAACAACGTGAACGTGTTTCTTTTTTATTTATTCCGTCTCCCCTGGTGCTCCAGGACAGGCTGTACTCTTTCATGCTTTGCTCCAAGCCTCGGGGGGGGGGGCATAGGTTTGAACATCCGTGTCCGCAGCCCAGTGAAATCTTAGTTGATTTCCGTATTGACTCTGGTACTTAAGGATTTTTTTCTTTTTTCCTTTTATGGAGACTCACTGTTCACAGCAGAAACTCTGCTTGATTAGTGTTTGATTGACATCAGGGATCCCCTGTATTGGCTTTGAATGCAGAAAAACTTTGGAAGATGCAGACCCCACCGGCAACTGCATGGGATATGCGTGGATGAGGAATGCAGCAAAACAGAGAGGTTCTCTGCTCCTTCAAAAGCAAACCCTCCAGCGACTCCATAATTTCGCTTTACAGTGATTTTTCCGAATGTTGAGACAAACCGTACCTTAACTCAAGCATGAGAACCGGTTACATGGTCTTGTGATCGATATGTACCATGGCCTATTAAATGAGATGCTTGTGATTGTGCCATTTTATCCTCAAAATCTTCTTATGGTCCTCCAAAAAGATCTTGTAAGCTGTGTTTTAGAGCATTTTTTCCATAAAGTCTTCTGTGGTACCACCATGTATTGACTCAAAGATTACCATGTCACACAAGGTAAGCTTTTCAAATTTAACTATAACAAAAACAAGTGAAACTACTATTTCTAGACTCTAATTTCAATGCCTTTCTTTATTTGGGGGAAATATTCATAATAGGAATGAATAAAAGTAAATAAAGAATGAGTCTAAACTTGGAAGCAACTTCAGTAAGTGGATGGATCAATAACCTTGGGTGCATCCAGACAATGGAATATTATTGAGCACTGAAGAGAAATGACCTATCAAGCCATGAAGAAACATGGAGGACCCTTAAATGCACGTTACTAAGTGAAAGAATCCAGTCTGAAAAGGCTACATACTGTATGGTTCCAACTCTATGACATTCTGGAAAAGGCAAAACTACAGAGACAGTAAAAAAAGATCAGTGATTGCCAGAAGGGTTCTTTAGGGGGGGTGAGGAGAGGGAGGGGTGAATAGGTAGAGCACAGAGGAGTCTTAGGGCAGTGGAACTATTCTGCGTGATATTATAATGAAGGCTACATTGTCCAGACCCACAGAAAGTACAACACCAAGCGTGAACCTTAGTATAAACTATGGGCTTTGGGTCATGATGTATCAGTGTAGATTCATCAATTTTAACAAAGGTACCCTCTGCGGTTGAGGGGGTAGTTGATAATGGGGGAAGCTATGCATGGGTCCTGGTTGGGATTATATGGGACATCTCTGTTATCTTCCCCTGAATTTTGCTGTGAATCTAAAACTGCCCTAAAAATATAAAGTTTTGGGAAAAAAGAAGGAGTCTAGGTTTGGTACAGATGATTCACAGTCTTCATCTGCATGGTGCGATACCTGCCCATCTCTTCCAGGCCATTCTGCACACTTGTGCTGTGGGGGATTTATTAGGGTGTAGCTTCTGAGCGCAGTGTTGTTGAGTCTTGCCACCAGTGTGGGAATTTGGGGGCCTCTGTGCCCCGCCTCACTTCCGCGGGCCATTCGGTGGCACACACAAAGATGCCCTGTATCATTTCCCCGTCTGGCGGCAGCCTGCAAAGCACAGGATGACGGGGAAAAGATGTGCGCCAGAGGCAAACACTGCTCTTAATACGATGCAGAACACCTGTCAGGGAAGTGAATCAGCAAAATCATCACCCCAACTTCTAACCCGTGTCAAGCACAGCCTTTTAATGCCAGCCTCAGCTCAGAAGCAGCCGTTTAAAACTAAGTCAAAATCCCCAGGTGTTTTCATAGTTCTCCTTGGTCTCCAACTCAAGAAAACTAGTGCATGGAACTGCAAGACAGTGATGCTTTTTAGGGTGATTACCTTGACCTTGCTCTAATCGTAGGGGAAAAAAGTTGACAGGTTGATTCTTGTTAATTACTGGAAAAAAAGGCTCTCAAAATTGCTGGCAACACAGAAGCCTTTACCAGCTGGGTCTGAAGCTACAGGAGCCAGTGATGTCAAGTAAGAATTTTTGGACACTTTGGCACACGTGTTATACATGAGAAAAAGCTTGAATGCGTAAACGTTTGAATAGAAACGATGATGGCAACTTTGGTGGAATGAAGGTTACACCTTCCTCCCATGAGGATTAATCGCCAGGTTATATAGATAATATATACCTTGTTCTACTGTAAATGTGTACATAGTGCACAAATCTCTGGATTAACCATTTCACAGGGCAATTTATTATTCTTGGTGCTTTGAGAGTGGTTAACAGCCGTAATATACCCCTCGTTTGATGAAGCCACTAAAATGTAGGAAAAGGGAGATATTATAAGGTCTTCAGCTTCATGTTGTGGAGAACTCAGTGCCATGAATACAACACTTACACTCCTATGGAGTTTGCTGCTTCTAGAAAAACTGAAGATTTTCTCCAAAGGGTGTGCATCTCCACATCTGTAAAAACTGGGTCAATAATACTGGGTTTTTGATGTTCAATGCCTGTGTAGGCTCTAATCCTTTTTTCATGTATGTCATCCACATAATGTATCACTGGATTAAGAGGAGAAAGACGTGGGCACTGTGTATGCTAATATTAATGTACAGCTTACCCATTCGGAGGCAAAATGGGAGAACGCCAAAAAGCATTTCAATGGATGAAAGCAGAACGTGATGGGATGTAGATTGTTTCGATTATCTCCCTGCAGCACACAGACGTGTTTTCAAACACATTTTTATAAATTGTGCCTTGAGTTTCTGCTCAAACCATCTGACGGCACTAATAATAAAACTAGGAAATGCCTTCTATGTATCCATACTAGGTTAATCTTCTACTTTTATGGTTGGATGGCTCCCTGATAATAAAGTTTACATCTTTCTTGTCCAAGAATTATTCACCAGGTTTACATATATTTTGTTCTTTAGTAAATGTGTACATAGTATTCAACTCTCTGGATTAACCATCTAATCAGGCAACTAACTGTTCTCTGTTCCTGGCGCATTGCTTTTCATTCATTCTAACTTTTAATTCACAAAAGATGATAAACTCATAAGGGCACGTGTCCCAAACACTGGGATACTTCGAGTCAAAATGAAGCAGCTATATCCTATGCTCACCAACACATCATTTCTGTTACAATATACATGTCCATCCTCCACTGGCTGATGTGAAAATTTACTTCTGATAAGTTATGAGGTCCTGTTGCACGTTAGCCTGTGGATTTTGTTATGTTTTGGTTTTTGGCTGCATCATGTCTTAGTTTGTGGCACACGGGATCTTCGTTGAGGCACGTGGGATCCTTCATTGCAGCACACGGGCTCTTCGTTGTGGCGCGCAGGCTTCTCTCTAGTTGTGGCGTGCGGGTTTTCTCTTCTCTAGTTGTGGCACACGGGGTCCAGCGCGTGTGGGCTCTGTAGTTTGTGGCACGTGGGCTCTAGTTGAGGCGCAGAGGCTCAGCAGTTGTGGCGCGTGGGCTTAGGTGCCCCGCGGCATGTGGGATCTTAGTTCCCTGACCAGGGATCAAACCCCCGTCCCCTGCATTGGAAGGTGGAATATTTACCACTGGACCACCAGGAAAGTCCCACCTGTGGAAAGTTTAATTTTGGATGTGAAATCCAAAGGAGGAATTTTGTAAGGTGAAGGAAAAACCTCTCATAGGTTTTGTGTTCTTGTGTGCAATCAGGTCTTGTTAAATGACGTTGACATGTCCACTGTGCCTGTTTTGGTTTATTTTCTTCCATTGAATTTTAGGTATGAGTTTACCCAGGTCTGCTGAAAATTAGATGTAACTGAGGCACGTACAACAAAGTAGAAAATGTATGAAATAAGATAGGACTGAAAACATTTTTGTATGAAAAAAATCTATCTTCTAATCACTATGGGCTAATGATTGCCAATTAATCTATCCCTTGAACCACAGAGTTGTATCACCAGTTGCTTCTGGACGTCACTCACTGAAAGCTATTTATTTATTTTTAAAATTTATTTAATTTATTTATTTTTGGCTGCGTTGGGTCTTCGTTGCTGCACGGGGCTTTCTCTAGTTGCAGCGAGCGGGGTCTACTCTTCATTGCGGTGTGTGGGCTTCTCATTGCGGTGGCTTCTCTTGTTGTGGTGCGCGGGCTCTAGGTGTGTGGGCTCAGTAGTTGTGCCACGTGGGCTCAGTAGTTGTGGCTCGCGGGTTCTAGAGCGCAGGCTCAGTAGTTGTGGCTCACGGGCTTAGTTGCTCCGCGGCATGTGGGATCTTCCCAGAAAAGGGCTTGAACCTATGTCCCCTGCGTTGGCAGGTGGATTCCTAACCACTGCACAACCAGGGAAGCCCCAGGAAAAGTATTTTAAGTTACAGCAGTCACGTTACTCCAATAAACCTGCTCCTCTTACTCTCAGAATACATCAGCATCGCCGTCTACATCATCAGACAGAAAAGTGTGCGTCACCCATGACTCCTTTCTCTCTCCTGCTGCAACACCAACCCTATCAGTCCTGGGTCTATAGTATGTGCTCAACTAAATGTCTGCTGAAGGAATGCGTCTGCCACTGTGAGTGAAATGGCAGAACCCACATGCTCTGCAAACCCAGTGACATAGGGTGTAGGACTTTTCAAAGGTTTTTTTTTTTTTTTTTGAGGAACAGCCAAGCTTGTAACCACAGGATGGAAATCCACAGGGCCAAATGCACAAGAGGAAACACCACGAAGAATTCACAGAAGCAGAAGTGAGACAGTCCTTGCACGAGGCTCACGCACGCAGGGGTTCCAAAGCATGTTGGCTATTTTCTATCACATTCTTTCTGTCCTTTTTAATTGTTCTGTCATTGTTTGTAAATGGAAAATCACCTTTCCAAGAGTTCCAAGGGAATTCAAAAACTGGATGGTCGTGTCCACGTATATGTGGAATCTAATACACAACAAACTAGTGAATAAAATAAAAAGGGAAGCAGACTCACAGATACAGAGAACAAACTAGTGGTGACCAGTGGTGGGGAGTGGGTACGGGGGTGAGGGAGTGGGAGTTACAAACTACTGGGTGTAAGACAGGCTACAAGGATGGATTTTACAACATGGGGAATATAGCAAGTATCTTGTAATAACTGTCAATGGAGTGCAACCTTCTAAAATTATATGAAAGTTTAAAACATTTTTTAAATAGGAACAAAAGAATTAATTCTAAATGTTAAGAGTCAATACTTAAACTATCTAGAACTCTTGGGAAATTTTTTAAAAATCAAAATTCTTATATTGGGTCTTATAATAAAATAGCTACCAGGCTACTCGTGGTCCTCAATGAAAATCCTCTATATTCATCTATATGTTAATAAAATGAAGTACCTATGATGTACAAGGAAACTTCCTCTCATGCTGTTTGATCTTAACAACTCCATCTAGTAAACAGCTCATAGAGACTCATTGGTAGGAATAATATTATTGATCCTAGTTTTCTGCTGGGGATAATTAGATTAGCAAATCCAATTAAGTAGCTCCTATCAGAACTGCCAGCCTGGAAGAAAATTTGAACTCAGTTGTCCCGATTCTTACTCACCTGCATTGTGTTGAATATGACTTCATCCCCACAACCAGTGTCACATTGGTTGCCAACAAATACTGGTCCCATGTAATGTTTGTAAATTAAGCGGGAAAATGCATAAACTTGAAGTTATTAGCACAATAATAACCTATTTTAAATAATTTCAAATATGAGGCGGCAAAAGTTTCCCACATAAATTCTATGTCAAGGCAGTATCAAAAGTATTTTCATCATAAAGGCTTTTCTCTCCTTTCTGTGACATATAAAAGCATCATTGATGGACAAGAAATGAGAAATTGGTCTGAAAGAGGAATGTTTTGCCAAAGATACAATATCCATTGTAGGACAGATGTGTGAATGCCTCATGTAACACGATCAGAGTCACTCCTTTTAGTCCTAAATCCGCAGCATTCTAAAAATACATTACAAAATAGGCTGTCCTATTGAGGCCAAATTCTTTGTTTTCTTTTGGATTGAATATTCTCCTTGTCTATCCGCCACACAGGAAAAGCCTGTATTCACAAAGCAAAGGAGGATTCGACACAATTATGTCAAAAGCATGGGTCAAGAAATTATTTCCTTCTGCCTATTTCCCCCTTAATAATGTTTCTTTAATTAATGTAACTGATCATATTACTTATACATTAGATAAATATGTAATTAATTAGACTTGAATGACCCGTGAGATAACACAGTTCTTATCTTTCATGATGCTGATGTAGACATAAAGACAACAGGCATACGTTGCACAGGAATGGAGGCTAAATCGATCCCCAGGATTTTTTCTTGGTGTCTCAGTGCAATGACAGTGCCCTACATTTGCAGGGGCTGCATTTAGCCAAGGGTAGCTACTGATTTCACCACACACCTTGGATGGGGACAGATCCAGTGATACTTGCAACCAGGATCCATTGCCTGCCAGCAGGGATCTGACTGATCCCATGGAGCGTGGCAGGCAAATCTGATCTCAGGTCCTCAAGTTTCCACTAATCCAGGCAGACTTCTGTTTTTTCTTTTAAATAAACTTTTGGTTTTGGAATCATTTTTAGATTTACAGAAAATGTACTGTGACAGTGCAGAGTGTTCCCATGTACAACCTTCACCCAGCTTCCCCTAATATTAACATCTTGCATAGACATGGTTCTTTGGTCAAAGACATAAATATAGGTAGCACACCATTAATGAGACTCCAGTTTTAATGGGTTCAGGATATTTTCTTAAATATATAAAGATGTGCCAGGCACCTGTGATAGGCCAGGATGGTGCTTTATGTGTGTTTCCTTTTTTTTTAATTTTTATTTTACTTAAGTATCGTTGATTCACAGTATGTCATTTTCAGGTGTACAGCACAGTGATTCAGTTTTTTATACATATATATACACATACACACACATATATATATATATATATATTTTTTTTTTTTTTTTTTTTTTTGGATTCCTTTCCCTTATAGGTCATTACAAGATACTGAGTAGAGTTCCCTGTGCTATACAGTAGGTCCTTGTTGATTATCTATTTTATACATAGTAGTGTGTATATGTTAACCCCAAACTCCTAGTTTATCCCCCCTCCTTTCCCCTCTTGTAACCATAAGTTTGTTTTCTATGTCTGTGAGTCTGTTTCTGTTTTGTAGATAAGTTCATTTGTGTCCTATTTTAGATTCCACATATAAGTGATATCATATGGTATTTGTCTTTCTCTGTCTGACTTACTTCACTTAGTATGATCATCTCTAGGTCCATCCATGTTGCTGCAAATGGCATTATTTCATTCTTTTTTTTTATGACTGAGTAGTATTCCATTGCATATATGTACCACATCTTCTTTATCCATTCCTCTGTCAGTGGACACTTGGCTGCTGTCTTGGCTGTTGTCAATATGTATTTTCTAAATAAATCCTCACAGTAACATATGCATATGCTGAATCTGAGATGGATAGGGTTGAGTTGTCTCAACATTGGGTGCCTTGCAATTGACCCCCAGGATTGAAAAGGAAGGACCATTTGATCAGAAGGATAAGTGAGCTTCATTTCTCTGCTGTATTGACCTTTTTGTGAGAAATATGTTTGCTGCTGAATCTATCCCTTGATCACTCTCATTCTGATTCAAGCCAATTATATACTATATTTCAGCCCTAAATAACCAACGAAAGTGCTTCATCTACCAAACCTCTCAAAATGGAGCAGTTGGATTTTAACAGCCCAGGCAAGAATACTTTCTAGGTAAACTTTAAAAGACAGAATGACTGAAATAATGCCACAATTTAAACCATCTCTTTAGGATCTGAACGCTTTAGTGTAAATAAATACCAACTCAAAGTAATTCTTAGTAAATGTAAGGTAGGTGTTGATGGCTGTGCTTGGCAGTTGTATTATAATGAGTAGTGGCAGGTTTCTTCGGGGAATTTTATAAGTCCTAAACACACCACAAAAACAGCATTCACGGATTATCTATTGACAAAAATTTTTTTTAAGAAACTGTCTATTTTATTGAACTGTATTTTTTAAAGGTGATGTTTCCCTTGGATAGTAATTCAAGTTTAGAAGACAATGCTATTTATTTTTATCTATAAATACTACTTTTCTTATAACCAATTTGTGTAGATGCTTAACACAACACAAGAATGCAGCTTTCTAAATGTCACTGGACAATGAATGCATAGGAATATATTTGAGGGTAAATCTGTGGACCAACTCCTAAAACTGATAATTTTTAAACTACCAGATTTGCCTTCTTAAATCCCATCCACCAACTATTGGTTTAAACTTAAAAATTCATCATTTTTGGGACTTCCCTGGTGGTGCAGTGATTAAGAATCTTCCTGCCAATGCAGGGGACACGGGTTCAAGCCCTGGTCCAGGAAGATCCCACATGCCGTGGAGCAACTAAGCCCGTGCGCCACAACTACTGAGCCTGTGCTCTAGAGCCCGTGAGCCACAACTACTGAGCCCACGTGCAACAACTATTGAAGCCCACGCACCACAACTACTGAAGCCCACGCATCTAGAGCCCATGCTCCACAACAAGAGAAGCCACCGCAATGAGAAGCCCACGCACTGCAACAAAAAGTAGCCCCCGCTCACCGCAACAAGAGAAAGCCTATGCGCAGCAACAAAGATCCAACGCAGCCAATAATAAATAAATGTAAAATAAATTTTAAAATATATAAATAAAATGTATATTTAAAAAATCCTTCCCAAATGCAACCACAGTTCATTATTCCTTGTTGTCAAAATGCACCTAAAATATCTCACGATTTGTCAGCCTGCCACTGCAGTGAAGTGACACATTTTGACAAGCACCTATTTGTTGATTTTGGAATTTACATTGCGTGTGACAAGTACATGTTAAGATATTAGGTCTTCCTGTTCTTTCTTTCAGCCATTTCTCTTTTCCATAGGAGTTAATTTTCTGGTTCAGGTCGTGATGCCAGATTCTGGTTTGGTCCCCACGAGAAGTCTTTGGTCACATACAGAATGCCACAAGTGGGCAACAGGCAAGGGACACAGTTTCTACCCACCTTAATAAGTGGAAAACCATGTCCCAGTTGCAGAGAAGACACCTGTAGATGTGGAGGTCCACAGACAGCATGCATTTAGACCATAAGCATTCTTTAGATTTGTAAAAAAAAAAAAAATGATTTTATCATAGACAAGCCTAGATCATCCTGGTTGCAACAGAGTTAGAAAATTTTTCTTTACCAATTGTTATACAAGGTTCTCATTTTTAAAAAGCTGTGCAATTAGGGAAATCAGCTCGATGCTTTCTGAAAACCTAGATGGGTGGGAGAGGGAGGGTGGGAGGGAGGCTCAAGATAGAGTGGATATGGGGATATATGTATACGTATAGCTGATTCACTTTGTTGTACAGCAGCAACTAACACAATATTGTAAAGCAATTATACTCCAATAAAGATATTTTTAAAAGTTGTGCAATGTCATTAAATGATACATTTAAAAAATTGCCAGGGTCATTAAGAAAAATCAAATTGTTCAAGCACTGGATTTAAATATGACCCAACAGGACAAGCTTCTAATTATAAGATAAATAAGCCCTGGGGAGGTAATGCACAGCATAGTAACTGTAGTTAATAATATATAAACTGTAGTTAATAACTGTATTACATCTTTAAAAGTTGCTAAGAAAGTAGATCTTAAAAGTTCTCATCACAAGAAAGATGAGACTGTAACTACAGGTGTTGATGGATGTTAACTTGACTTATTGTGGTGATCATTTCACAATATATACAAATACAGAACCATCATGTTGTACACCTGAAACTAATACAATGTTATATGTCAAGTATATCTCAATAAAAATAAATAAAAAGTAAAAGAAATCTATTTCTCTCTCTACTCATCTAATTCATTATTAATTTGGAAAATCTGATGTCCATAACAAGATGATTAAGGCATGGTTATTGAGTTTATTAAAATATTCATAAAAGGGTTAGAGTTATGTTTTAGAAATTTTACTACAGAAGGTAAGTATGACAAAATCAAATTCAAATTCAAGGCGAAATAAATGACTTAGGAATATAAAATGACTTTAAACAACAGTTTAAACAATATAAGCAATCAACATTGTTAGTTAACAATTAAGCACTTTTTAATCAATACTTTGGTTTAAAGTGGATGCATGAATGTTAAAAAGAGTGGAAATGGAAAGCAGTAAAATTATTCATTTGTATTAAATGCCTTTTGAAGGAAGATTAAAGATGTCTCCTTGATTTTTTCCTTTATAAAAAGTTTCACTCTTTCACTTGTGATAATTAATCACAAATGTTAATCATCTCCAATCCCCACACTGTTATCCACAGCCTCTTTCAAGTTTTTCTCACATTTGGAAATGAATTCTTTTTGTTAGGGCTTGTAATGAAGATCAATAGTTTAGACACTGCTTATATAGCTTTTAAAAATTCAAAGAACAAAGGACTATTTTTAAAAGTTCAAAAATTTCATCATATTCTCTTTTGAGCCAACATCACGACCATATTTCTTGCTTTCATGTCAACATCTAAATATTGTAAGGGAACTCACAATGACTCAGTATATTTTACTGGTAAAAGCAAGGCTGAGACAGTTTGATTTAAAGCTTATAAGTGAAAACACCAACTATCTATTTGTCGTTGAGGATGACTTAGTTGAACTAATAACTAGAATTGAGTGTAGAACAAGTGATCTAGTTGGCTCTACAGGTTCTAAAGGATCCTAGACAAATTCCATCAAAGAATCATCAGCTCTAAAACATTTGTGTATGATTAAAAACTCCCCATAAAGTGGCATAGAGGGAACATACCTCTATATAATGAAGGCCATATATGACAAACTCACAGCTAACATCATACTCAGTGGTGAAAAACTGAAAGCATTTCCTTTCAGACCAGAAACAAGACAAGGATGCCCACTCTCGACATTTTTATTCAACATAGTTTTGGAAGTCCTAGCCACAGCAATCAGAGGGAAAAAAAAGGAATCCAAATTGGAAAGGAAGAAGTAAAACTGTCACTGTTTGCAGATGACATGATACTATACATAGAGGATCCTGAAAATGCCACCAGAAAACTACTAGAGCTAATCAATGAATTTGGTAAAATTTCAGGATATTAAATTAATACACAAAAATCTGTTGCATTTCTATACCCTAACAAACTCTCAGAAAGAGAAATGAAGGGAACCCATTTACCATCACATCAAAAAGAATAAAATACCTAGGAATAAACCTACCTAAGGAGGCAAAAGAGCTGTACTTGGAAAACTATAAGACACTGATGAAATAAACTGAAGATGATACAAATGGAAAGATTTACTGTGTTTTTGGATTGGAAGAATCAATATTGGTAAAATGACTATACTACTAAGGAAATCTACAGGTTCAATGCAATCCCTATCAAATTACCAATGGCATTTTTCACAGAATTAGAACAAGTAATTTTAAAATTTGAATGGAAACGCAAAGACACTGAATAGCAAAAAACAGTCTTGAGAAAGAACGGAGCTGGGGGAATCATACTCTCTAACTTTAGACTATACTTCAAAGCTACAGTAATCAAAACAGTATGGTACTGGTGCAAAAAACAGACACACAGATCAATGCAATAGGATAGAAAGTCCAGAAATAAACCCATGAACTTATGGTCAATTAATCTACAACAAAGGAGGCAAGAATATACAATGGAGAAAAGACAGTCTCTTCAATAAGTGGTGCTGGGAAAACTGGACAGCTACATGTTAAAGAATGACATTAGAGCATTCTCTAATACCATATACAGAAATAAACTCAAAATGGATTAAAGACCTATATATAAGATTGGATACTATAAAACTCCTAAAGGAAAATGTAGAACACTCTTTGACATAAATCACAGCAATACTGTTTTCGATCCACTGCTAAAGGACACAAAAGCAAAAATAAACAAATGGGACCTAATTAAACTTAAAAGGTTTTGCACAGCAAAGGAAATGATAAACAAAATGAAAACACAATCTACTGAATGGGAGAAAATATTTGCAAAGGATATGACCAATAAGGGATTAATATCCAACATATATAAACAGCACATACAACTCAACATCAAAAACAAAAAACAACCTGATAAAAAAATGGGCAGAACTCAACAGACATTTTTCCAAAGGAGACATACAGATGGTCAACAGTTACATGAAAAGATGCTGAACACTGCTAATCATCAGGGAAATATAAATCAAAACCACACTGAGATATCACCTCACACCTGTCGGAATGGCCATCATCAAAAAGAACACAAATAACAAATGTTGGCGAGGATGTGGAGAAAAGGGAACCCTCCTATACTGTGGGTTGGAATGTAAATTGGTGCAGCCACTATGGAGAACACTATGGAGGTTCCTCAAAAAACTAACAATAGAACTCTACCATATGACCCAGAAATTCCACTCCTGGGTATTTATGCAAAAAAACCCCAAAAACTCTAGTTTGAAAAGATACATGCATCCCAATGTTCATAGCAGCATTATTTACAATATCCAAAATATAGAAGAAAACTAAGTGTCCATCCACAGAGGAATGCATAAAGAAGATATGGTATGTATTTGTGTATATACATATGTGTGTGTGTGTGTGTATATAGTGTAATACTACTCAGCCAAAAAAAAGAGTGAAATTTTGCCATTTGTAGCAACATGGATGGACTTGGAAGGCATTATGCTAAGTGACATAAGTCAGACAGAGACAGGCAAATACTGTATGATATCACTTATATGTGGAATCTGAAAAATACAAGAAACTAATGAAAAAAACTAAAAAATAACAGACACAGATACAGAGAACAAACTAGTGTTTATGAGTGGGGAGAGGGAAGTGGGGAGGGCCAACACAGGGGTCTGGAATTAAGAGGTACAAACCATTAGGTATAAAACAAGCTACAAGGATATACTGTACAATACAGGGAATATAGACAATATTTTATAATAACTATAAATGGAATACAACCATTAAAAATTGTGTTGGGCTTCCCTGGTGGCGCAGTGGTTGAGAATCTGCCTGCTAATGCAGGGGACATGGGTTGGAGCCCTGGTCTGGGAAGATCCCACATGCCACGGAGCAACTAGGCCCGTGAGCCACAACTACTGAGCCTGCGCGTCTGGAGCCTGTGCTCCGCAACAAGAGAGGCCGCGATAGTGAGAGGCCCGCGCACCGCGATGAAGAGTGGCCCCCACTTGCCACAACTAGAGAAAGCCCTCGCACAGAAACGAAGACCCAACACAGCCGAAAATAAATTATTTAAAAAAAATTGTGAATCACTATATTGTACACCTGTAACTTATATAATATTGCACAGAAATTATAATTCAATTAAAAAATTAAGAAGCTCAGCACTGTGGTAGGTCCTAGCTATTTGGAAACAAATCATAATGTCTCAACACTGGCCAGCCTGAGGGTCCTTTCGAGGCCTTTGAGAATCCTCAATCATAGCATATGGGATCTGAAAAAATGAGAAATTGGATGTGGGTGGAATAAAACAGATGAGGGCCAAACATCACCCTTACTGAAGATAAAAGCCCAGTTGTATTGTTCTGTTCTATTCCGTTCTGCTCCATACCATTCCATCCTATTCTATTCCATTCTACCCTATCCTATTTTATTCTATATCTATGGACCAATGGGCTTTCCCATCCTGAACCCCATGACTAGATGTACATATATACCTAGTTATATGTAACACAGCCAGGTTGAGTGGACACTGCCCTCCCCACCCAAGATGCCCATGCATGTAAAACATGCAGCAGAAAGGAATATTGGGAAGGAGGCTGCATGGCCCCTGATGGCCTTTGCAGAGGGTGGAGAGAGAGAGAGACAGAGAGAGAAAGAGAGAAAGAAGGTCAGGTTTTCAGCATCCAGCTACAGTTCTCTAGAGAAAGCCCGCATGCAGCAACGAAGACCCAACGCAGCCAATAAATAAATAAATAAAAATAAAGACCTTTAAAAAAAAAAAAAGACTACCATACCCTATATCCTGATCCCACACTTACTAGTATAATATTTTCCCTTAGAATTTTTGTCCTGTCTGTGCATTTCCATGAACAGCTTAATGGAAGACTGACAGTTACTTGTGCTGTCCTACACACAGGCTCCTGGTGTCCTTGGTTAATCCTAAAGACATGATTTTCATTCATAAATGTAGTAAACATCGTAAACCTAGCATATTGATCCGTGAGACAAATTATTCTTTACAACTGTATTAATGCACATTATTTATCATTTTTGCAATAACAAAACTCATTCATCACATCTCTTCCTGTTCACATATTTAATACATTTTTTTAGAAAACAATTTATCCATTGTCAAAAGGCCATGCATATACTTTGAACAGGCACACACCCCAGGTGTTTTGGGGTGTGAACGATAAGGCAGAGGTAATGAGGATTACTTGGAAGGGACTTCCTTCTTGGTGTTCACTAGCATTTCTCATTTAATATTTCTTCTCATGGTTCTCTTAGCAGTCACTTAAGGGAGAATCCCGTCATGTGGTTTATCATCTTTCTTTAAAGCAGAGATCATTCTAAGATGCTCCATAAATCAGAGCTCCACAGAAACACTGGAACAGTAAAGGAAAAGACGTCCTTCCTTCCATCAGCACGGGTTTCATGAACTCCTACTACATGGCCCTGCATGACAGCAGTGGACCAAACGAAGCGCCTGCGTAGCAGCGTATCTCTGAATGGAACGGGACAGGCGATTGCAGACAGACACCCGTGACGTGGTAGTTGCCAATGGCAAGAATAGAAAGGGCTGGAACGCTCGTTTAGGTGGCTCATTTAGGTGCTCATTTAGGTTGTTCCAGTATTGCTGTCAACCACAGGGAAGTGTGAACTGTACTGCAGAGACGGAGGACCGTGGCTTGAATCTAAGATCTACCAATTTTCTTTTTCCTTTTCCTTGTGTGTGTGGAGGTGCGGGTGTGGGGAGAAATTGGCTACTTCGAACACGCAGCCAGTACCTGCTAAATGCCAAGACTCTGCTAAGTATCCGAAGTACACTATTTAATCCTCGTTACAACCATACTGCGTTATGCTGTGTTGCGTCGAGGGTTCGGTGTTGAGTTGTGACCTCATGCTGTGTTATTGGCATGGACTGAAGAGTGTCCCCAACCCCCAAATTCATGTGCTGAAGCCCTAACCCCCAACGTGACTCCGTTTGGACATAAAGTCTTTGAGGACGTGATTATGGTAAAGTGAGGAGAGGCCACGTGAGAACACAGCAAGACGTCCACCTGCGAGCCGAGCTGACAAGCCTCACCAGAAACCAGCCCTGTTCACACACCATGAGCTGAGATTTCTAGTTTCTGGAACTGTGAGAAAATTAATTTCTCTTCTTTAAGCCACCCATTCTGTGGTATTTTGTTATGGCAGCCCTAGTAAGACTAATATGGCTGCTACGTTATCTTGCAGTGTTATACTATGGAATGGAATGTTACATTTACCACTTTGCCAGCGCAGAAAATGAAGTGCAGAGAGACTCAACGATTCACCTCGAGCCACAGGGCAACAAAGAGTTAGGGTGGAAATTCCACCCGAAACAGTCTAAAGGCAAGGCAATCCTGTGCACACTCTCTCCTGTGGGCTTTACCACCCTGGGCAAAACACCTACCCTCTTAGAGCCACAATCCCATTATCAGCCAATGAGGGCTCTGATGCAGGTTACAGCCCTTTGGTCTGTGGTAGACATTCATAACTCACTAGGGTCATGAGGATATAATAATAATTACATTACATTACTGTCTTTCAAAGACAACAATATTTAGGGTCATATAAAGGGCTCATTGGCACTTATGGAAACCACGCGGATCTGTTCCTCTTGGGAAAGCACTTCGTGTTTAGATGTTTACCCTCAATCGCTTAGCGTTGGGTCAAGATAAACCATGTCTTTGGAGCTAGGGCGTGTGGTCACAGTCTGTGCGTCCAAAGTCTTGTCTTCTACTCCCAGTTCTGAAATGAATGGCACTGTGATTCTCGGTCTACCTTGTTCCCAGTCAAAGGAAAGGAAAGTCAGACTATCTTTGATGACTATTTCAAATGTCCTAATTATGTAAACCCTCACAGACGACCAGACGTACTTATGTGGATCCCAATTTAAGAATTCAGTAATCAATCTAAACTTTGAAACTCTTGTCTCCCCTTTTTCATGTTCTGCCTGACTCCAACCGCTGGAAGTGGAGAAACTTCTAAGCCACTGACCATAAATAATAAAAACTGACAAAAGATCATGAGCCAAAATACCTCTAAAGCTGTGTTAAATGAAGGTGAGAGAGTTCACGGAATGGCAGCTGATGTGTATGTAAAAAGATGTCATGCTCTGAGGAAGAGGTGCAAAACAGAAAATGATATTTTGATTCAGGAATGGAATTCAAGGTTCATACTTTTCTTTAAAATATACAATTTTTAAGTTACTTTACGGGACTTCCCTGGTGGTCCAGTGGTTAAGAACCCGAATGCCAATGCAGGGGAAATGGGTTCGAGCCCTGGTCCGGGAAGATCCCACATGCCATGGAGCAACCAAGCCCGTGCACCACAACTACTGAGCCCGCGTGCCACAACTACTGAAGCCTGCATGCCTAGAGCCTGTGCTCCACAACAAGAGAAACCACCACAATGAGAAGCCTGTGCACCCCAACGAAGAGTAGCCCCCGCTCGCTGCAACTAGAGAAAGCCCGCGTGCAGCAACGAAGACCCAACGCAGCCAAAAATAAATAAATAAGTTACTTTAGGTAAACATTAAGTGTGCCTGGAGATCCTTTTCAGGAGTGAAAACTCCCTAAGCCCTTCAACTACTTCTACTTTGGAGTACGAGTGATTTTTATCACCATTGACACATCTTACGTATAGGATTTTTGCCGTTAAATATATATGCATGTGTATATGTCATCATGATTTTTTTTTCTTTGCACTGCAACTGTCAGTGTTTGCTGGTGATCTTTCTTCTGCAGAGGCTACAACTTGACTCAGTGAGATTTTGGCTCTTTGCCAAAGGTTTTCAACGCCGGGTGCACCCCCGGTCTGACAGCCAACAATTCATTCAGATGGAAATTTGCTCCATCCTTCTGGAATCACTTCAAGTGTCATGCATTCAATTTTAGGTGACAAATGCAAAAACAGGTGCTTTAGAGTGTGACTTCCTAACAAGGGACCAGTTAAGAAGGATGAATGAAAAAAGTACATTACAGATGAATTGGAAAATACTGGACTAATACAACTATGGGAAAATCGTGGGCTTTGGTAGTTGTTGGTTACTTTGGGAAACGTCGGAAAAACCAAGTCATTAATTATGCTAAGGAAGAGACAATTGGTGCAACCTTTCTCTGTCACCCAAATCAAAACCAGGCTCAGCCAGAATGATAGATCAAGAGGAATTCTCACTCGCCCTCATGGGAATCATGGCAATGTTTTGTGGTTACCACTAGGAAACCTATTCCAGGTCACCAGCATCAAGATTTTTCTCTGGGATAAAAACTGGTGGGTCTAACAATTGAGAAAGATGAGGTCAATCCCAACAGCATGAGGGGGCGGCCTTTGTATCCTCATGTTTGTGATGCAAACGCCACTCAACAGCCTTGCAGCCTCCAAGACAAATGTTTGTATTAAAAATTAGTCCCCAGTGAGCTTGTATGTCTCCTCCAATAGTTCGGACTTGATTTTGCAGGTAATGCAAAGTGACAAGGTAACGACCTGCCAAAACGAATCAAATCCAGTCAAAACTTGAAAGACAGTGTTTTATAAGCCTGTTTGGGGAAAAAAAAAAAAAAAAAAAGACATACATCTCTTTAGGGGGTAGCAGCATTGACTATTAATGTCCTTGTGATAGATCTGAAATAAAAAACTAAAAATTATATAAATATCCAAGCAGTTTAGTAATGTATACTAAATCTCTGTATTTTTTAATACATATTATATATTACTAAATCTCTCCATGTTATCTCTCTATATATTATCTCTCTATAAATATATCTCTATATATTACTAATACAGTAATAGTAATATATATTACTGATGTAGTAAATCAGTAATATATTAATAAATATTACTAATAATTAATTAGAATATATTAATAATATATTTAACATATTAAATTTAATATATTTAACATATTATTATATTTAATATATTATTAAAATATATTAATAATAGTACTAAATTAGTAATATATTACTAAATCTCTCTACATAGAGAGAGATTTAGTAATATATAGAGATACACTTGAGAGAGAGGGAGAGTGGGAGAAAAGAATTTCTAAAGTGCACAAACATTATATATACATGAATATATGTATATATATGATTATATATACGAGTATAAACATACATGCACATATGCATACATAAAACAGTAGATAGGTAAGACACGTATATTATATATGACTCATGTTGCAATACTAGGGTTCCCAGCTGTAACCCAAAAGAATTTGTTGCTTCCAGGACAGAAAGATAAAGGGAAGGAAGAATATATATACATTAAGGATGGGGGCTAAACATCACCCTTACTGAAGATAAAAGCCACGTTGTACCGTTCTTACTATAATAACAATACACACACGTAACACATGTGTACATATGTGTGTATGTAATACCCATGTATATATTTGTAATAAATGTGTAGAACAGAATTAAGGATGTAAATACACACACATGTTAGAATACCTAATGCAGTGCATCAAAGCAGAATTGGAAGATGTGGTCTTCTCCATTTTTAGAGGAGGGATTTGAAATGTAGCTTTTTAAATGTGTGACAACTTGTTATAAGGACTGTCAAGAATATAGCAAAAACTTGTTTCTGGACCCCAAAACCCAGGATCTGTGCAAAACAGCACTTAATACCCCCGCCCCCCCGAAACCCCATATATATTTCAAGCACTTTTAGTTTTAAAGTTCTACATAGGAAATTCTCTTGTAACAAACAGCATACCCTTCGAGGAAGTCAGAAACGGCACCTGGCCCTCAAGGCTGAATCACGGCGTCTTCCTAGACGGAGTCAGGGTAAATCCTGAGGCCATCAATACACTACACACTAAAATGGCAAGTCTCCTGGATTACATAATGAAAAGCAATGATCCCATGCTGCCCTATTTATCCAGCCTTCTCA
Source organism: Balaenoptera musculus (assembly GCF_009873245.2). NCBI lineage: Eukaryota > Metazoa > Chordata > Mammalia > Artiodactyla > Balaenopteridae > Balaenoptera > Balaenoptera musculus. Next base: position 40,001 of record NW_023503258.1, read on the forward strand.
TCCGCCTTGCTCAAGCACCTCTGATAATTTCCGACTTCATTTCAGGCTGCACCCGGAAAAACGACAGTTAAGCTACTGAGGGAAAGCAAGCGAGTACATTTACAGTTATCCGTGCGAACAGAAACAAATACTTAAACTTTTCCCATGGACTGTCCATGATCTGAAGATTTTAGACTTGTTGGTACTGCTGTCTTGCTTCACAAGGCATTTACGAGTCATCACAATGGGCTGCAGATCACAATGGTTAGTGATGGCTTTCAAAATGTATGTTTGTTAAATACTCTATGTTACCACTTATATGTGGAATGTAAAAATAAAACGGGTGACTAAAACAAGACAGAAGCAGACTCACGGGTATAGAAAACAAATTAGTGGTGACCAGTGGGGAGAGGGAAAGGGGGAGGGGCAGGATAGGGGTAGGGGATTAAGAGATACAAACTACCACGTTTAAAATAAACAGGCTACAAGGAGGTAGTGTACAACACAGGGAATATAGCTGATACTTTACAGTAAATTTAGATGGAGTACAATCTACAAAAATTTTGAATCACTATGTTTTGCAATATTATGTAGGTTTCAAGTGTATCTAACTATCCTGTAATTTTTTTAAAATGTGGGTTTAGCCGAGTCACACCAATGCAATAAGGCAGGCAGACTGAGCAGCAAAAATGCTAACTTCACACTCTAAATTATGTAGCAAGAGCATATTTTCTAGAAGTTACTACAAATCGAAAGTAGTTTGAAGAAAGCAAGTGTCTGAAAACAAAACCCAAAAGGTTTAATGTATTGCTTGCCGAGCGATAGTAGCTGGGCCTATAGATTCAAGTGTGTATGAAGCAAGCAATCAGCTGCTCTTATTTGGGAAGTTCTGGCAAACTTTCAACATGGAATTTTCATGGGATGATTGATGGAAACATGGTTTCTGGTTGGAGGCTGGTGGCTGACGGACTTGCTTTCCAAAGTACAAGGCTCTGTGGTTTGGTGGGTTTCAGACCCATCATTCCTGATGCATACGTGACATTGATGGATTGGGTCACTTGGAAACCAGTTCTGGTGTTTTATGTGGCTATGGAGGGGGAATAAGTCTTTTTTTCTTTCCCCTTGAATTTGGAGCATAAGACTTTTGCATCCTCATACATGTCTCGTGCATGGCTGGGTACACTCTTATGTACCTTTGTCCATTTTATCTGCCTCTCCTTTACCCACCATGTTCATCAATTGTCTATGTTCTTTGGTTGTCTACTACTTTTAGTTTGACCTCCACACCTCAATCAAACCTGTGTGGTTCTGCTTTCAAAACTTCTCAAAGCCTGCCTTCTCCTTAGGAGCAATTTTCTTCACAAGGATTTCCAGGGGTCCCATGGTCCTCTGCATAACATTCAAAAGGTAATAGTCACAGAGACCTCTACCAAAGAAGGCAGATATCTGGTAACAGGAATAATACTGTGCAGACTCCTTACGTGCGTGGATAACCAATCATTTTCCTCTCTAGAAAATGTTTTGCTTGTCACTTGAAGATGTGTAGGTTAAGATGCTCATGGTGTGAACAGATGCGAATTGTAAGGAGCATTTTCATGTCTCCCAAAATCATACTCATTCATACCTTTTCCCATCTCAGTTCTTACAATGGATGTAGGAAAAAAAAAATCAACATGTTGGGATAAAACTTCTAAAAGGATACACAAGTACTTTTAAAACCTTGCATTAGGAAGATGAGAGTCATATGCTGATGTTTATAATCTGTATGGTTTCATGAGAAGCTTGTGGTTTTCCATGTAGAAAACCAAACAAAAAAATGCCTTCAATCCTACAGCAGAGAAGGCTAGATTTTCCCCGAGATCCATTTCACTTTTCCTCTTCAGTTAATGAACTGTGGTCTTTGTGCAGCCCTGGTCAGTAGGGCATAGACTGTGTTTTTCAGCCCCTCTTGGGATTGGGTGTGTCCATGAGACCACATTGTGCACAACTGGATGTAAAGATGAGTTGTCTGAATAACATGCAGGAAACTTCAAGGCAGAGAGGCGAGCTCTTTACACTAGCCATTCCTTTCCTAACAGGAGGTTAAGAATTTATATTCAATCATGAAAAGACTCTGGACCTGCAACAAGGCAGAAAAACCCCTGATTTCTAACACCATCCATCACCATGCGAGTCCCAGAGCAACTATCTTCAGGCTACTTAAAGACTGACAGTCATTGTTCTTGGATGTTCAAGCCACTAAATACGTGGGATTTTGTTTTGTTTTACACTACCAGTCCAAAACCTACGTGAAACTGAGCAGGGCCCTGTGGGGCTCCTGGGCACAAAAGCCTTCCTGTGTCCCCCCTTTCTTGATTACAGGAAATAGGCTTCATTCAGCCCCCATGACCTTCCCTGAGTTCCAACAGGCAGATTCAAGCAGTTGCTCATCAGGGAAGGGAGGGGACACAGAGACAAGGGAGGAGCCCTGAAGAAACAATAGTGCAGCCTGGGGGCAGGGTCCTGGGTCCGCCTCAAGGGATACATGTAACAACATCTTTGATCGATTTGCAGATACTGAAAGCCCCACCGGGCAGGAGAAGTTAACTGCATGCTGCCCACCAGCACAAAGACCTCAGACCGGTTGGAACCAGAAGTTTGATGATGCTGATTCCCAATGACCTCACCACCAACCAATCAGAAGAATGTCCACGAGCTGATCACGTCCTCTCTGAACCATGACCATAAAACCCCTCACTACCCCCTCCAGGTCGGGACACACAGTTTTTGAGGGCATGAGCCCGCTGTGGCCCCCTTTGCCTGGCAAAGCAATAAAGCTATTCTCTTCTAGTTTACCCAAAACTCCTCCGAGATTTAATTCAATGTCGGGATACAGAGGCTGGATTCGGCATCATAAACAATCCAAATCTACTTTTAAATACAGTTTCTATCTTACAGAGGGGAAATGAATTCTCCCATGGATTTCTCTTACAAATCAATTTATTACAGCCTATGTTCCTACGGTTATACTTGAATAAAACTGGTTTGATAATAAGAATCTTAGTCTTCAACATGGGATATAAGCATTGCATGATATAATAAATATAAGGCAGACTTATGTAAAGACCATCTTTAAAATTTTTTGGAATCTGAACATTTCATTATGGGAAATGTTATTTTGAGAAACGAATGCAGATGAGACACGTTCTATTTTCAGACACAAAATTCCAATTGTATGTACACTTTAACTTCTTGCTTCTGTAATTGATATTGGCTATGTCAACTCTTCAAACTATTTGTCTATGACAGGTAGGTAAATGTTTTGGGATTTCATGCGAGTGTACAATGAGGTATGCACAAAGAGATTTTCTTAATAAAAATGTGTTATTGATGCAGTGCTAATCTAGTACATATTATGCTTTCTTACACATTCAAAAATGTTGCTTTTTGCCTGTTGGGTTTAACAATTTATCAATATAGATCACCTGGATTTAAATATCAGGTTAAGATAATGACATACACTTGAGGTACTTCAACAGATTCCAGGAAGCTTGAGATGTTTACAGCCCTTTATCAGAGGCCAGTAGGTGGGCACATAAATGAAACCCAACTTTACAAACGTTTACAGCTAGTGGTAAGAATGCAGTAGCAAAGGAGTGTCATCTGTGTGGCTTGAGAGACAAGGTGACACATAAGCAGGTCTGGAAGCGTGAGTCTACAGTTGCCCAGCATTGAACTTCTCCAGCCAACTCTTTCTCTTCCAAGTGCTGACTACCACCTACTCTGATTCAAGTCCTTACTGACACCACCTCAATTGTGCTTGTTTCTCCCTTTGTGTTTTGTTCCTTTGTTCATGAAGGGTAAGGAATGGGCGTCCCCAGGAAAGGGAAGAGAATGAAAAGATACAAAGAAGGACAGATATGGGGTGTCATCGAGTGGACGGTTAGTGCCGATTCATGGAATGTAAGACTATGTTAATTATCCAATGATGCAAGTGGTTGATGGTAAATGTTCCATTTGTTGCTCAAGCAGGGGCTACTTCAAGGCATAACAAAGGGACTAAACGTGAGGGTACTTGCAGCTGCCTCATTCAACACAGCAAACTGAACACTTTTTGTCCCCATAAACTCACCAGGAGGATTAAAGCAAAGTATGCATAAGAAGCAAAAATTCACAAGAAGGAGAGCAAACGACAGCATATTCAAGATTTCAGCAAAATAATGCAGACTGGAAGTCAGATGGATACATGCAATGTATCCAGATTAAGATAAAGGGAGTAAAACCAGGAAATAGGACAAGTCTTGGCCCCAAACGCCAGGAACGCTAGTAATTGGTGGTGTAAGAGGCCTCTGAAGGTGGAATCCCAGGTGGGGATAAAGCAGGACTTCCTTGAAAAACTCAGTCTCCCGATCCCCATATTCCATCCCACATAGCTAGAAAAATCACCTCCTACTGGACCTGGCAGTTGACCCACTGGAGATCATTTCTCTCCATGGGGCTCCATCCTTCCAACCAGCAACCATGGCTAGTGGGCAGGGGGTGGATTTAGACAGAAAACAAGGGAATTAAGGTAAAGTCTATACATCAAATGTTGAGATGCTCAGCCCAATCTCCAGTGGATTCTAAAAACTGCTAACAGCACAGGTTAAAACATTTCTCTCCAGGAAAACAGAGAGGAGAAAACAGAAGAGATACTGGCATTTACATGTCCCTATTGTCCCCCATTTAAGTGTGAGCCCCACGTGTCGGCAACACCTGTCCAAACACAGAGCTTCCATCTTTGTTTTAGTGCCTCTCTTGTACCTATGAGAGGGCCGCTGAGGGTCACCCGGCATTCGAGGTGGTACTCGATCTAGTGCAAGATAGACAAACAGAGGGAACTCTGAACAGTGGTTCTCAAAGTGTCCAAGTGTGGACTGGGGACATCTGGGGGTCCGCAAGGTCAAGAGTCTTAACAATACGAGTTGATTTACTGCTTGCATCTTTTTTTCTGACAGTGTACGTACAGGGATGTTTACCACACATTACATAGATTTAGACAACACGACACGCTAAATGCAAAGGGGATGGGAGACCCCGGCTGGGTTTCAGTTAGCTAGTCATGCAAGAGAGCTGCAAGAACCTAAGATATTTCCTCTCTTCTCACTACTTTTTGGAAAACATACCTCCTTTAAAAAAGATGCATTATCTTTTTTTTTAAATGGCATTTGTTTGTTATTTTAAACTGGATAAAGAACATCTAAAAAAATTCTTATTTCTAATTTCTAATGTAAATACCAATAAATGCAACCCTCCTGCAAAAAAAAAAAAAATACCTGTGTGGTGCACATCATTTCACAGATGGTTCAGAAAGGTGCACTGGCTCTGCAGGTGGCTGTTTCTATTCATCTAGGCTTGGTTTTTACATCCTTCCATTTTCTAGGGACAGGAATTTTTTCCCACCTGATAGGGTGTGTTGTAAGAGACTGCCCTTACCTTATGTTCAGTAATTTCCTGTGTGTGTGTGCGTGTGTGTTCACGCATATATCCATATATATACACCATGTATGTCATATATGGGTATGTATACAGATATCTACAGATATCGACAGATAAATAGATGAGAGGGAGGTTATAGATACAACGTTGGGTTGAACCCCGCAGACCTACGAGCCTTGTAGCTGCCCAGCATGGGGACCGAGGAAAGAGCCCAGAGATGGGGTACAGAGGCAGGGGATCTTCAGCAAAAGGTCTTGGGGCAACACCTCCACCATGTCCAGCAGACGACAAAGAGGACACGGCGATAACCTTTGCTACTCGGGGGAGAAGGAGGCTACCATTTATAGGGGAAGTGACATCACATTGGCTCCTGTGTTACCAGGGAAACCAGCAACTGGATGAGGGGGCAATCACGTAGGCAGTTACCGATTAAGTCCTCTAATTTAGAGGATTGGATAGTCCTGTGAACAAAGCGGCGACTGGTCCAGACAGCAAGAGACTGGCCACCTTGAGCGGCCTGACCAGACACTGCTCCCGCCACACACCCTGCACGACCCTTGCCATCTTGGTCCGCCTCTCTTCCGAGGTATCCCTGGGGTCAGAGGTGCAGAGGGACATTGCAACCAAATACCACACATGCAACGCAGACGCTGGCAGCTAGAGGGTATCAAGGTTAAGCCAAGTACTCCTCCGTGCAATTTTTCAGGAAAGGGCAGAGCATGACAACCACGGCATCTCACTGTAAATCCAGGGTCCAGACTCATTTCCCAGGGAGGCCATCACTGCCACCCAGTCTGCCAACAGATTTCCTCCGCTCAGACAAAGGACAAGATATAAGACATTTCACAGGCACGATACAGGCAGGCTCACGACCATTAAGCAGATCCAAGCAAGGACAGCCTCCGGAGATAACGCCAGCCCCGCCTGTGTTTTCTGTCCTCTCCTGCAGTACCTTTCCTCCCGTCCCCCCTCCATCCTCATTGCTGGTGACGAATACCAGAGAGACGGTATAAGACACCACAGGGTTAACAGAATGGTGCCTTTCTCCACTAGGGAACCTGTATTAATGACCTTAGGAGTCCTGCATGGGGCCGGGTAAAGACAGGTGAAATCTCCAAGTCATGTTCTATCCTGTTCCCCACGGGGGCGGCCACCCCAAACCACCAGGGACTTACCTGCCAGGTCCAGGGCCATTTTGCAACGTGGTCCCCCAGGGTAGATCCACCGGCAAGAGCAAATGTGACCTATTGTCCTCACTGAGAGTTGCAGCGGCCTTTCACTCCTTTGGTGGTCAACAGTTGAACTCGGATGGTGTTGACTAGTTAGTTGCGTCTGGGTTAACATGGCGTAAGCACTGGGTCAGTGGTCCCTGGGATGTATCCACATGTTTGAGAGCAAAGTTTCCCATCGCGCTTCTCATTTAAGTCATCTGTTCGTAGCCGGGCAGCCGTGGGATGGTAAGGAGGATGGAAAGGCAGGGGTTTGTCATCTGCACCTGCCCATTCCTGACCTTTACGGCTGCTAAAGTGGGTTGCTGGGCCTCCATCCATGTCCATGGGGGTCCCATAGGTCACGCACAACCGTTGTAGAACCCAAATAGTGGGGTTTTGCATTGCTAGACGACGTGCGCCGGCCTTTTTTAAATGTCTCCCACCTGATGTAATGCACTGTAGACAGCATACAGCTGGGCTCACATCCCGCCATGACCTTGCTCTGCCCGCTTCCACGGCTGGGACCAGCAGCCCAACGGTACTCTTGTTACTTTGCCATTGCCACAAGCTCCAGCCTTCCGGGTGACCAGCCACATCCGAATCACAAGCCTGTCCCTGCGTTGATACCCCCGAAGCTCGTGAGGGATATCACGAGCCAGGGGCACGGGGCTGCTACTTTCAAACTCCAAAGAGACTCTGAGGTTAAGAGGGCATCCTCAGTATAGTGGGAAAGAAAGACTCTTCTCACGGGGGTCAGCTGCCATACGGCTGCAGAAGCTAGCAGGCGGCCTCCTTGGGATCACCCCCGTAAATTTCCATTCTCTGTCCTTATTTCCCGACCTCTCAGCACCGACTGGAGTTTCCTCCGCCTCCTGGCTGGCTCATGAATTTGGGGGTTGCAGCCAGCAGGCTTGCAAAGCTTGTAGTCGCCCAGCCTCAAGACCAAAGAGCGAGCTGGGAGTCAGCAACAGAGACTCAACGGTTTAAGAGATGGGGGAACCTTACACGTCTGAAGCAGGGTCCTAGAGCAACACCCGACCATGTGCCGCAGGCAACAGACAAGACACAGCACCCATCTTCACCCAGGGGGCGGAGGAGGCGACCATTTATAGGGGGCGGGATTTACGTCAGATTGGCTCATCGGTTACCAGGGAAACCAGCGGCTGGGGCAGGGGGCAAGCACGTAGGCAGTTACTGATTAAGCCCTACAATTAAGAGGATTGGATAGTCCTGGGAGTGAAACGCTGACTGGTCAAGCAGGTAATAGGCAGAGAGCACGAAGACAGCCATCTGGAATGGCCTGACCACACGGAGAGATAGACGCAGAATTTCCTGGCGGTCCAGTGCTTAGGACTTGCTGCTTTCACTGCAGGGGGCCCGGGTTCACTTCCTGGTCAGGGAACTAAGATCCCACAGGCCAAAAAAGAAAGAAAGCAGAGAGACAAATTGGTAGATAGATAAATATATGATGGGTATGATTCCCATCAGATCCTGTTTTCTCCCCCAAAACTTCTAGATAATTTGACACAAATGACTGTATTATAAAAATAATAGAGTATGCCTTACAGCCTTTTTTCCCCCCCAAATTGTCTCATGTATTACCTCATTTGAACCATCCGCTGATTTCTCCTTAACCAGTGACCTGGCTCCTACTGGGTGTCACCCATAACATTTGGAGCAACAGCGGTGAGAACGTAAATTAGACCAGCATCCTTCTGTCTGAAAGCAGCATGTGTTCATTGTTTCCGAAGAAACGCATGTTAGGTCTCCACGTTGGAAAGCGTTTCCTCCACCTCAGAACTCATCAGAACGTTTTCAAGTCATCTTTCCCCAGTGTTGTGCAATGTTTCAAAACCCAATCCTTTGAATCAAACAATGAGTAACCCTCCACCCCTACCTTTTTGTGTTTACGGTAATTTTCTCTCTAGCTCCCTGCAGGTGAATTCAGATCAGGAAGTAAATACGTTTTTTCGAGTTAGAATGCACCATGTAATTTGAAATGTAGAATGGAGCAAATTCCAAGACGGAGGCATTTGCCCAAAGGCACAAAGTAATTATTTTCCAGAGAGTGTGTCTGCTAATCCACAACTGCCAGATGCACGGTGCTTTAATAAGACGTGCAACCGAGAAGGAATACTAAACAATTCTTCTTTGTGCCGATTAACTCCGCCTCCGGTCGGCGGCCACACAACGCGACGTTCTACAAACATCATGTAAACTCTCTTCACAAAAGCAGGGCCAAGCGTCCTTAAACATATTCTAATTCAGCCATGTGTTGCTTCCCCTACGTGCTAAGGTTCTGTCTAAGTTCAGGTTGATGGCAAAGCTTGAACCGCTGCTGGGAATCAAAATGTGACGCATTTTGCATAAAAGAGACTACAGACAAATAACGCAGTGGAGTTGTTGGGAAGATAAACAGAGCAGGGGAAATGACATCCTTCTGTCATCTCGTAACAGAGCAGGACCTTATGGGGCCTTCCCAGGACAGACACCACCCCGACCCAGGGCCTCCACCTGCCTCTTGTTTGTAGAAAAACTTTAGCCAAAGAACAAGTTCAACCAGAGAAGAAAACGCAGTAGCAAAGGAAAGCAGTCAAACAAGGCGAAATAATAATACTTGAGCCATTAAGCAAAGTCAAGGACATTTAGTTCCTCCTCAAGGGCGATAGATCATATTCTGAGCCGTATCCTGTGAGCTGTCTTATAGATACTGAAACCCCACCAGGTGGAAGAAGTTAACTGCATGATGACCACACTGTAGCCAGGACATAAGCTGCCACATTTCTAAGAACTGGCCTCAAGGAGGTGGGAACAAACCGACCCTGGAACTGAAGATGAACTGCGCTTAAAGCAATCAAGATTATGCTGATGAGACCACCGCAGGGCCAATTTCAAGATAATGGTTGGAGCTGACGGCACTGTTTCTGCCTGGAGCCCCTCCTCCAACATTGTTCTGTGTCCGTGTTTATTTCATGCTTTTCCTTTGATTCCTGATGCGACGCACCCTTTGTCATATGTTCTTGAACCGTTTACATTTTTTCCATGGATACATCCTTTCATATTTTAAAATTATTCTAGGGGTCTGATTATTCTATTAATTTTTCTTACAGATTTGAAGCACTTTTTTTTTAATTGAAGTATACTTGACTTACAATGTTTCAGGTGAGTCAGTTTGCTGTACACCTGAAAATTATATATATATATAATTATATATATATATAATTTTTCAGATTCTTTTCCATTATAGGTTATTACAAGATATTGAATGTTGTTCCCTGCACCATTCAGTAGGTCCTTGTTGTTTATCTATTTTATATATAGCAGTGTGTATATGTTAATCCCAAACTCCTAATTTATCACTCCTCTCCTTTCCCCTTTGGTAACCATAAACTTGTTTTCTATGTCTGTAAGTCTATTTCATAAATGAGTTCATTTGTATTATTTTTTAGATTCCGCATGTAAGTGATATCATATGCTATTTGTCTTTCTGACTTACTTCACTTAGTATGACCATCTCTAGGTGCATCCATGTTGCTGCAAATGGCATGATTTCATTCTTTTTTATGGCTGAGTAATATTCCATTGTGTGTGTGCGTATGTGTGTGTGTGTGTGTGTGTGTGTGTATTACATCTTCTTTAGCCATTCATGTGTTGATGGACATTTGGGTGAAGTACTCTTTCTTAAAATACTGAAATTGGTCCAACCTTCCTCCTATGTGTTGAAATGATAGAAGAGATAAGACCACCATTTCAGCTTTTGTTACTTTGCTAGCTTATGGCTTCTATATGATCAGTAGAGTCTTTGGTATCCAATATCATGATTTTATGATTCTCTGCTGTCCTGTAAAAGCTTAGGAAGACCGTTCCACTGCCAAATCTAGAAAATATTATCCCTCTTTTCTCCTAATAATTTTTTTTGGGTTTGGTTTTATTTCAGATTTTTAAGACTTTTTAAATCTTATTTGTGCAGGTAGGAATCTATCTTTATCACCGTCCCTCTTACATAGGCAAATATCCTAACACCAGTTAGGCAAATGACTCATTGATTTGATATAATCTTCTAATATATGATAAATGCCCTATACTCTTGGATCTGCCTTAGATTTAAAATTCGGTTTCTTAATGCTATATTTTTTTCTGTCTGTGTTTCAGTTATCTACTGTTTCTATTACAGTAGTAGAGGAGGATGCATTCATAGCTGGGGAAGGACTATTTTCCCCCTTAATATCTCGTTCTCAAAATCTTTTTCTTAATCATCATAGCATATTTCTCAACCCCAAAATGTAAGACTTACTTTGGTAAATTATGCCAAAACTCCTATCCTTTTGATTGAACCACATCCCACTTACAGATTAATTTAAGATGGACGGGTATCTTTACCATAGCATTTCTAAGTTATAAGAAAAGAATGTATTGGTTTGAAATAGTAAATAGCCCTAAAGCATGTGATAAGAGAACCTTATTTATACAACCAATATAAGATTCTCGGGACCATGCTGTTTTCCTGAATTATTTGTAAGCCATAGAATATTCTGATGATACATGGAAGCCGGATTTTTCATGAGCTGGTTTATATCAGACCTAAACCTGTTAAGATTTAGTAACTGATCTTGAAAGGAAAGAACATTATGCATTAATTGACTTCTGCAGGCTTTTCATCTCAGTTCCCTCAGTTGAAAACAGCTGGTGTAGTAGGTGGCCGCAACGGTACATGCATGCAAGGGTGGAAAATATCAACTCAAATTTTTCCTAAATAAAACAAATAATAGTAGATGTGACAGATCCTAACTACCGTGGTGTAGAGAAACCACTAAAAATTATTAACAAGGCACGCTGTAATGTAATTCCTTGGCTTTATAAAGATGACTTTGTCTTATTGTCAGTATCAGATTCAAAATTAATCAGTGTCATTTTCTCTTCCACATACCTAAGTAAACAAAACCACACTAATGCAGAAGTATATGTAGAAAGCATGAATGATTTTAAGTTGCATGTGGCTGAAAACCAGGTTTCTGGATGTTTTCTCTGATCTAGTGCACTTTTACTCTCACTGGAAACAAAAAAGTGTATGGTGAATAATTAAACAACACATTTAGGCAATGGTGGGGTGTTCATCTAAAGCAAGGACTTCATTCATTCCTAGAAACTGCTCGATTTGGCAAGCTCTGAGAGGTAATTATTTCTGGCCCCACATAAAAACATATTCTCTGAAGTCAACACACACACACACACACACACACACACACACGAGAAAAAAGCTCACAATTACATTGATAGTCTTCCAAAATGATCTTTCCAAATTGAATATTTCACTTTTGGGTATTAATAATATTGTCAATTATTCAGCCTCATTTTGATAAAGAGATGGTAAATGAGAACCCTACGTTTGCTTTATTTGCCAAAGCCTGTTTTCCAGTGGTCGAATTAAAGAAGGTCGGGAGACAGGAAACTCGATTTGTGGAGAGTTTTAAAATATATTATAGTAAAATTTGAGCAGAAGTTAACTTGTAATAACTTCTAAAGACCCTCAAAGAATGTAGGAACATTTATTTTTTGTGCTCCGATCACTGAGGTCAGAGTGATTCCAGGGACCATGTAGCTGGTCTCTTCGTGTTTTTGTTTTTTTTTTTTAACATTTTTATTGGAGTATAATTGCTTTACAGCTATACGTATACATATATCCCCATATCTCTTCCCTCTTGCGTCTCCCTCCCACCCTCCCTATCCCACCCTTCTAGCTGGTCACAAAGCACCAAGCTGATATCCCTGTGCTATGCGACTGCTTCCCACTAGCTATCTATTTTACATTTGGTAGTGTATATATGTCCATGGCACTCTCTCACTTTATCACAGCTTACCCTTCCCCCTCCCCGTGTCCTCAAGTCCATTCTCTAGTAGGTCTGTGTCTTTATTCCCATCTTGCCCCTAGGTTCTTCATGACCTTTTTTTTTTTTTTAGATTCCATATATATGTGTTAGCATATGGTATTTGTTTTTCTCTTTCTGACTTACTTCACTCTGTATGACAGACTCTGTCTCTAAGGATATCCCCATCATATCCCCCCTGATATCACCAGGTACTCATATGCTTGTCATCCACATGTTTACCTTCCAGACCCAATCCGTCCAAGGGTGCTTTCTGTCAACTAAAATAAGACACTCAACAACCAGTGACAGTGATGAGCTTGGTCTTGGTCCATTGTCTAGGTAACAATGATGCTATATCCGTCCCTCTCTAAGCATCCTCACAAACCTCTTACACCTTCCCCTTCTAGTCTCTCATTCCCATTTTGCATTCCGTTATACCTACAGGTCCTATTTTGGGATGGTAACGTTTATTTTATTCTCTAGGCTTTTCTTTGTTTGTTTTCAAACTTGACCCAAATCTAATCTAAATTGAGAGATTCTCTCAAATAATTAGGACTGGCATGCTTTTCGTAAATTTTGGAATCATTACGTAATACAGTAGGGGAAATCACTGTGCTAAGTGAACAAGTGATTCTATCCAAACGCAAGATGAAATGGTCTGGAAGGAGACGAAGTGGTCTCCTTTCTCCAGATCCATTTCAGAAACAGTCTAAACTGCACTCAGAGGAAACACCTGCAATGAAACCTTCCTAAAAGCCCCCACCATCTCCTCCCACTGCCCTGGACTCCTGCCCACCCCGGGCTGTGAATTCCCCCTCCATGGGCTAGGACAGCTGCCGCAGAGAAAGAAAGCTCATCTTCATCAAAATAGGCTTTGAAGCCCTTCTGCAGATAAACAGTCTTCATTTATGAATGACTTAATACTTTGATAAAAGAACACTTTGTTAAGTGGCTTGGCTTTTAAAAACAGCCCACACTGATATTTGCATGAGTCCTTTAAAGACTATCAGACAACATGAGACGGCTAAAAATATTGTCCCAGGCTTCTGGTAAACCTACACAATCTATCCCTTCCAGGGACGGGAAAAGATTACCAAACCCTTTGGCTTGACTTAGCTTGTGCCAAAATAGAATTCTTCCTTTGGGAACCATCTGAATTTCATGTGTGTGACTGTATCTTCATTCTTTAATAACTTATCCACATGAAGGCTCTTTTTGAAATTTTCAGTCGAAACTAGGAGACTAGGGAGAATGGGTAACTAGAATAGTCAGTAACAGTAAACTATAAACTGAATTCGGTCCCTAAAACATTGTTTCCCCAGAAATGGTGGCTCTGGTGTATTCTTGTTTCAGAAAGGCAGTGAATATAAAGCACAGCAGGAATAGTGTGTGAAAATCTCATTTGCACTGCACTTACAATGCCTGTGGGTCTTTTAAGCCTAAGTGATGGAACGAATAGCATTGATATTTTAGTGTATTGCACGTATTATGTCAAATAGGAGGGGTGTTGCTTACTGTGTATCTGTAGGGGGCGGGGAATTTATGAAATGCCACAGTGATTTTCAAGTTAAAAGAGAATTCACATCCGATGACCTAGTTCTTTCTTTTCTTCGGGAAATCCCAAGACACAAGCAATAACATACACATTAAAGTGCAATCAGACATGAAGCAAAACAGGAACATTAAAAAACCTAAGAGAAATAAGAAAACTATTAAGAGAAGTGGGCAAAAAAGTGAAAATATCAATATCTGTAAATCTGATGTCACAACAGTGAGGAGATGGAAATCAATCACATTCAAAATACAAAAATGAATGTTTTTAAATCCTCTTTATAGAACAGATTTGTGGTTGCCATTGGGGGAGGGGTGTGGGAGAGGGATAGATTAGGAGTTTGGGATTAGCAGATACAAACTAGTATATATAGGACAGATGAGCAACAAGGTCCTACCATATAGCACAGGGAACTATATTCAATATCCTGTGATAAACCATAATGGAAAAGAATATGAAAAAGAATATATATATGTATAACTGAGACACTTTGCTCTACAGCAGAAATTAACACAACACTGTAAATCAACTATACTTTAATCAAATTTTAAAAATAAAAATAGGGACTTCCCCGGCAGTCCAGTGGTTAAGACTCTGAGCTTCCAATGCACGGGAGGCAGGTTTGATTCCTGGCTGGGGAACTAAGATCCCACATGCCATGTGGCCAAAATAAATAAATAAAATAAAATTTTTTTAAAAATCCTCTTTATAAATATACATAGAAAAATGGGACTGCTACAGAAAACTACCATGTTTTAAATTAAAAGTCAGGAGTAAGAGGTGATATGATGCATCAATCGTTGGCCAAAATGGACTAAGGGGGACCTTACAGAATAGAATAGAAGACAGCTTTCAAGGAAGTAGCTATCAGGACACAGAGAATAGTGATCTTTGAGAGACTCAAGATGAACCAGTTGAAACCCTCAATTGCCTGGTCTTATTGTATTCAGAGTGTTCCCAAGCCATGACCTAGGAAGGGGAATCTAGGCAGAGCGCAGAAAACTTCTCTGAATCTTAGGAGACCAAGGCAGGTAGGGTTCTCAGGACAGAGTACCACGAAAGAGATGGTTTCATCCAGAGAGAAGAAAGGAGATCTGCAAAGAATCCTCCCCATGTTGTCAGCTGAGATATCAGATCAGAGCATATATATAAGGAGACAACTACTCAAGCTTCTCAAGGCTGGGGAAAAACAAAAACCTAAAATTTCCCACAGATCACCCAGGACCAGGATCAGTTCCTGTTCCAACCATCCATCCTGGAAAACCTCACAAAGCTTGCATGGGATATTGGATAAGATGCTCGTTAAGGGATAATTAGCTTCCACCTGATAACCAGTCTGGTCCAGTCTAACAAATATTAACAGCAAGATGTAAAAAAGTCAAGCTGTGTCCACATGATTTAAGTGTGTCCCAGAACAAATGTCAAAGATATCTATAAGAATACAAAAATATCCAGCATCCAACAAGGTCAAATGCACAATGTCCAGCATTGCATCAAAAATACTGCATAAGATACAATCATGTATAGAAACCAATTGTGTTTCTATACACTGGCTAAAAGAATCAAATCCAAAACATCCTTTATCAAAAAACGAATACCTTTGACCGTGGCATCAAAAATACAGAATATGTAGGGGCAAATCGAACAAAATATTTTAAAGACCTGTACACTGTCAACCAAAAAACATATTCCTGAGAAATATACAGTGTTAAGAGTCAGAAAAATCAGTATTGTTAAGATGTCAACTATCTTCAGACTGATCTATACGTTCAATTAAATGTCAATCAAGTCCCCAGCAGGCTTCTGGGTAGAAAATGACAAGCTGAATTTGAGATGCATATGGAAATGCTAAGGATGTAGCCTGATCACAATGACTTTGAAAAAAAAGAATGAAGTTGGAGAACACACATTACACATATTACATTATTTTAAAGCTACCATAATCAAGATGGTATGCTATCACCAACAACATAGACAAATAAACCAGTGGAACAGAATACAGTGTCCAGAAATACACACACATACGAACAACTGATTTCTGAAAAATTGTTCAAAGGTAATTCAGCAGAGAAAGGATAGTTTTTTAAACAAATAATACTGGAGCAGATATCCATATGCCAATCCACCACCCCCCCCGCCCAAAAAAACACCTGAGTATATACCTTGCATTAAAAAGTTAACTCAAAATGAACCATAGCTTGAATTTAAATTTGGATTTAAAACCTAAATCTATATAAGAGAAAGAAATGTGACCTAGGGTTAGCCAATGATTTCTTAGATATGACACCAAAATCACAATCCATAAAAAAATTATAAACAGAACTTAAAAATTAATAGTACCTGCTCCTCAAAAGACACTGTTAAGAGAATCACAGTACAGCTTGGCCTGGCGCCCTCAAGGTGCGGCTTTTTAGAGTCTGAGCTCTGGGTCAGCCATGTGGCTGACAGGGTCTTGGTGCTCCAGCAGGGTGTCAGGCCTGTGTCTCTGAGGTGGGAGAGCCGAGTTCAGGACATTGGTCCACCAGAGACCTCCTGGCTCCACATAATATCAAATGGCGAAAGCTCTACCAGAGATCTCCATCTCAACGTTAAGACCCAGCTCCACTCAACAACCAGCAAGCTCCAGTGCTGGACACCCTATGCCAAACAACTAGCAAGACAGGAACACAACACCACCCATTAGCAGAGAGGCTGCCTAGAATCATGATAAGGTCACAGACACCCCAAAACACACCACCAGACGTGGACATGCCCACCAGAAAGACAAGATCCAGCCTCATCCACCAGAACACAGGAATCAGTCCCTTCTACCAGGAAGCCTACACAACCTACTGAACCAACCTTACCCACTGGAGGCAGACACCAAAAACAATGGGAATTACGAACCTGCAGCCTGCGAAAAGGAGACTTCAAACACAGCAAGTTAAGCAAAATGAGAAGACAGAGAAACACACAGCAGATGAAGGAGCAAGGTAAAAACCCACTGGACCAAACAAATGAAGAGGAAATAGGCAGTCTACCTGAAAAAGAATTCAGAGTAATGATAGTAAAGATGATCCAAAAACTTGGAAATAGAATGGAGAAAATACAAGAAACGTTTAACAAGGACTTAGAAGA